>NC_034181.2:44829788-44857288 GCF_002021735.2 Oncorhynchus kisutch | reverse complement strand
GCAAGACAATGCTAGACCTCATGTGGCTGGAGTGTGTCAGCAGTTCCTGCAAGAGGAAGGCATTGATGCTATAGACTGGCCCGCCCGTTCCCCAGACCTGAATCTAATTGAGCACATCTGGGACATCATGTCTCGCTCCATGCACCAACGTTGCACTACAGATTGTCCAGGATTTGGCGGATGCTTTAGTCCAGGTCTGGGAGGAGATCCCTCAGGAGACCATCCGCCACCTCATCAGGAGCATGCCCAGGCATTGTAGGGAGGTCATACAGGCACGCGGAGGCTACACACACTACTGCGCCTCATTTTGACTTGTTTTAAGGACATTACATCAAAGTTGGATCAGCCTGTAGTATGGTTTTCCACTTTAAATTTGAGTGTGACTCCAAATCCAGACCTCCATGGGTTGATAAATTTGATTTCCATTGATAATTTTTGTGTGATTTTGTTGTCAGCACATTCAACTATGTAAAGATGTGTTATTTTAGTGTTCCCTTTATTTTTTTGAGCAGTGTATATATATGTATATCTATATAATATATACAAACAACATATACGTACATACATACGTTTAAATATATACATACACAGTTGAAGTCGGAGGTTTACATGCACCTTAGTCAAATACATTTAAACTCAGTTTTTCACAATTCCTGACATTTAATCCTACTAAAAATACCCTGTTTTATGTCAGTTAGGATCACCACTTTATTTTAAGAATGTTTCATGTCAGAATAATAGTAGAGAGAATGATTTATTTCAGCTTTTATTTCTTTCATCACATTCCCAGTGGATCAGAAGTTTATATACACTCAATTATTATTTGGTAGCATTGCCATTAAAATTGTTTAACTTGGGTCAAACGTCTCAGGTAGCCTTCCACAAGCTTCCCACAATAAGTTGGGTGAATTTTGGCCCATTCCTCCTGACAGAGCTGGTGTAACTGAGTCAGGATTGTAGGCCTCCTTGCTCACACACGCTTTTTTTTCCCCACAAATTTTCTATAGGATTGAGGTCAGGGCTTTGTGATGGCCACTCCAGTACCTTGACTTTGTTGTCCTTAAGCCATTTTGCCACAACTTTGGAATTATGCGTGGTGTTATTGTCTATTTGGAAGACCCATTTGCAACCAAGCTTTAACTTCCTGACTGATGTCTTGAGATGTTGCTTCAATATAACCACATAATTTTTATGCCTCATGATACCATCTATTTTGTGAAGTGCTGGAAAAATGACTTGTGTCATGCACAAAGTAGATGTCCTAGCCACCTTGCCAAAACTAGAATTTCAGGAGTGGTTGAAAAACAAGTTGACTCCAGCCAAAGTGTATGTAAACTTCCGACTTCAACTGTATATACACACATACAGTGCATTCGGAAAGTATTCAGACCCCTTCCCTATTTCCACATTTTGTTACATTAAAGCCTTATTCTAAAATGGATTCAGGTAAAAAAATTAAAAAAAATCACATCAATCCACAAACAATACCCCATAATGACAAAGCGAAAACAGGTTTTTAGAAATGTTTGCATATATATTCAAAATAAAAACAGAAAAAACATTGACGTAAGTTTTGAGAACGTTTGCTGAGACTCGAAATTGAGCTCAGGTGAATCCTGTTTCCATTGATCATCATTGAGATGTTTCGACAACTTGATTGGAGTCCACATGTGGTAAATTAAGTTGATTGGATATGATTTGGAAAGGCACATGCCTGCCTACATAAGGTCCCACAGTTGACAGTGCATGTCAGAGCTAAACCGAAGCCATGAGGTCGAAGGAATTGTCCGTAGAGCTCCGAGGATTGTGCCGAGGAAGAGATCTGCAGCATTGAAAGTCCCCAAGAACACAGTGGCCTCCATCATTTTTAAATTGAAGATTGTTGGAGCCACCAAGACTCTTACTAGAGTTGGCAGCCCTGCCAAACTGAGCAATAGAGGTAGAACGACCTTGGTTTGGGAGTTTGTCTGTGGAGATGGGACAACCTTCCAGAAGGACAATCATCTCTGCAGCACTCCACCAATCAGGCCTTTATGGTAGAGTGGCCATACGGAAGTCACTCTTTAGTAAAAGGCACATGACAGCCCGCTTGGAGTTTGCCAAAAGGCACCAAAAGGACTCACAGACCATGAGAAACAAGATTCTCTGGTCTGATGAAACAAAGATTGAAATCTGGAAGACTAGTCAGGATCAAGGGAAAGATGAACAGAGCAAAGTACAGAGAGATCCTTGATGAAAACTTGCTCCAGAGGGTAAAAAAGTATAAAAACAATCTAAATATATTTTATATTCTTCAAACTAGTAACCCTTTGCCTTGATGACAGCTTTGCACACTCTTGACATTCTCTCAACCAGCTTTAACTGGAATGCTTTTCCAACAGTTTCCAAGGACTTCCCACATATGCTGAGCACGTGTTGGCTGCTTTCCTTCACTCCATCACTCTCCTTCTTGATCAACTACCCCTTACACAGCCTTGAGGTGTGTTGGATCATTGTCCTGTTGAAAAACAAATGATAGTCCCATCGAGTGCAAACCAGATTGGATGGTGTATCGCTGCAGAATGATGTGGTAGCCATGCTGGTTAAGTGTGCCTTGAATTCTAATTAAATCAGACAGTGTCACCAGCAAAGCACACCCACACCATCACACCTCCATGCTTCATGGTGGGAACCACACATGCGGAGATCATCCGTTCACCTACTTTGCGTCTCACAAAGACACGGCGATTGGATCCAAAAATCTCAAATTTGGACTCATCCGACCAAAAGACAGATTTTCACCGTCTAATGTAAATTAACGCATTGACTGACCTTCATGTCTTAAAGCAATGATGGACTGTCATATATCTTTGCTTATTTGAGCTGTTCATACCATAATATGGGTTTGGTCTTATACCAAATAGGGCTGCCAACGCAACTGATTGGCTCAAACGTATTAAGGAAAGCAATTTTTAACAACGCACACCTGTTAATTGAAATGCATTCCAGGTTCCTTATGAAGCTGGTTGAGAGAATGCCAAGAGCGTGCAAAGATGTCATCAAGGCTACTTTGAAGAATCTCAAATATATAATATATCAATGAGTAGGTGTTCTAAAACATTTGACTGGTACTGTATATATATGTGTTTGAAATTATTGAAACCCTTGACAAAGATGAGCAACAATGACTGTATGAAATAAATCATTCAAATACTGAGCTATACAGTTACATCAGGTCAAAGATCATGCCCCCAAGACATGCTTATCTCTCACCATTAACAATAACAAGGGAGGTTAGCATGGCCTGGGAGTATGATCTTTGACCCTGTAACTTTCTCACTCATCATTATTCACGATTAATTCAGGATTATCCGTAATCGTGGTAGCATCCACATGACTGTAGAAGTGTTTAGAAACATTATATTCTTTTATAAAATAAAAGTTACTCCGTAAGGACACAATACATTATTTACCATTCATTTCTATTGGGCACAAAATAATCTGAAACACAAGCAGAACAAACTGCAAATGCATCCAAGAGTTTGATGTCGTCATTGCGTGCTAGGAATATGGGCCAAAATACAAAAACAATTATTTATACAAATCCTTAGGGTGTCAAAATTTTACCCCTACCTTTTTGAGAAAAAAACTAGTTAAACAATATCTATTTCTCTAAGCAATTGTATTAGTATGAAATAGTATAATTTTCAAAAAACGTTTGCACACAATATAGCTCACTATTTAAATTATTCATTTTATACAAGGGGTGTCAAACATATGGACTGTGGTCCAAAGAGGCCCAATGGTGGTTTGAGTAAAAAACAAAAAAACATATTATATAGCAATTTGTTTGATGCTCCCTAACTCAATATACTTTCAAATGACTAAAAACAAATGGAAACAGTGTAGTAATGATAATGGACATACATTCATACAGTGTATTGACTGTGTCCAGCTTGCTAATAATCACCCAAATGAAAGCTAGACAGTCAGGGAGCATCAAAAATTCAAAAAATGATGGATGGAGGACAATTTTTTGCTAATTTTTACAGCGTGAAAATATAACACATATTCTGTCCGGCTCGCCAGAACTCGTTGAAGACCGAATGCGGCCCACGGGTCGAAATGAGTTTGACAACCCCTGTTTTATAGAGTCTTCATCGAGGGTATCAATAATTTCAGACCCAACTGTATATCATAATATTTATAAACATCAAACATATTCAATAAACATATGAAGTACGTATGATAATAATCGTGTTTTTTGGCTTAGTAACAAATCAGTGGAACTAAGACATTGAATTGACTAGTTAAATTAGTATGCCTGGCTGAGTTTGAGGTAAAGCCCAGTGTATTCCTCTTACCTCTCTTACAGTCTATCGCACGCACGCACAGGTGGTATTACGCATGTGCTCAAAGTGGAACACTGCATTAGCCATCTCCAACCGCAGAGAGGGGTGAAAAGTTTATGCTGCCATTACCCGTCAATGAGAGTGCAGGACAGACACACACCACACACACACACAGAGAGAGAGAGAGAGAAGCTTTCAGAGTTCAGAGAGTCACGGTCAGGGTAGTGGGACACTGAAAAGCCCATCATGTGGAGAGAGATGGTGGATCACGCTAATCTCCAGGATAGCAGCTCCACAGACCCCACCTCTACCTCCTCAGCTTGCCCACACATTCAGAGCATCAGCTCTGGGAAAAGCCAGCCCTGCCTCCCCTGTGTTGTGCGGACTCTGATCCAGCCATGGTAAGAGGAATAGGGAAAAGTAGCAGATTATTTACAGAGGCTATAATCTATGACAAAGCTATAAATCGACAACTATTTCTGTGAATATTCAAGTTTAGAGTCAGATGAATATTCAAATCAAACGTAATTTGTCACAAGCTTTATAAACAACAGTTGTTAGACCAACAGTGAAATGCTTACTTACCCTTCCCAACAACGCAGATAGAATTATTGTTATGTTTAAATAACAAGGACTAAATAGACGATGAGTCACGATAACTTGACTATATACACTGGGTACCAGTACCAAGTCAATGTGCAGGGGTACAAGGAAATTGAGGTAGATAGGTACCTATCACAAGGAATAAAGTAACTAAGCAACAGGATACTGATGAATCAAAAGAGTTTGTGGAAAGAGGGTCAAAGCAGACAGTCCGGGGAGCTACTTGGTTAAGTATTTAGCATTCTAATGGCTCGGGGGTAGAAGCTGTTCAGGGACCTGTTGGTTCCAGACTTGATGCATCAGTACCGCTTGCAGTGCAGCAGCAGAGAGAACAGTCTATGACATAGGGTGGCTGCAGTCTAACAATTTTTAGGGCCTTACTCTGACACCGCCTGGTATAGAGGTCCTGGATATCAAGGAGCTCGGTGTAGTGCCTTGCGGTCGGATGCCAACCAGTTGCCATACCAAGAGGTGATGCAGCCAGTCAGCTGGACAACCTTTTGAGGATGGCAGCATCATAAGTGGTGGGAGGGTCCATGTACAGTGTATTCGGAAAGTATTCAGACCCCGTGAATTTTTCCACATTTTGATATGTTACAGCCTCATTCTAAAATGGAATAAAAAAGTTTACTAATCAATTTTCGAGGTATCCAATTGGTAGTTACAGTCTTGTCTCATCGCTGCGGACTCGGGGAGAGGCGAAGGTCAAGAGCCGTGCGTCCTCCGAAAAACAACCCAGCCGAGCTGAACTGCTTCTTGACACAACGCCCACTTAACCCAGAAGCACCAATGTGTCGGAAGACACAGCAGGCAACCGTGTCAGTGTTCATTGCGCCTGGCCAGCCACAGGAGTCGCTAGAGCGCGATGGGACAAGAACATCCCTGCCGGGAAAAACCTCTAAAACAAGCTGAAATATCATATTATCATATTATAAAGTATTCAGACCCTTTACTCAGTACTTTGTTGAAGAACCTTTTGCAGGGATTACAGCCTCGAGTCTTATTGTGTATGATGCAACAAGTTTGGCACAACTGTTTTTGGGGAGTTTCTCTAATTGTTCTCTGCAGATCCTCTCAAGTTCTGTCAAGTTGGATGGGGAGCGTCGCTGCACCGCTATTTTCAGGTCTCTCCAGAGATGTTCGATCAGGTTCAAGTCCAGGCTCTGGTTGGACCACTCAAGGATATTCAGAGACTTGTCCCGAAGCCAGTCCTGTGTTTGTCTTGGCTGTGTGCTTAGGGTTATTGTCCTGTTGCAAGGTGAACATTTGCCCCAGTCTGAGGTCCTGAGCGTGCTGGAGCAGGTTTTCATCAAGGATCTCTCTGTACTTTGCTCAGTTCATCTTTCTCTCAATCCTGACTAGTCTCAGAGAATCTTGTTTCTCATGGTCTGAGAGTCCTTTAAGGTACCTTTTGGCAAACTCCAAGCAGGCTGTATTCCGTCTGGCCACTCTAACATAAAGGCCTGATTGGTGGAGTCATCATCATCAAATGTATTTATAAAGCCCTTTTTACATCAGCCGATGTCACAAAGTGCTGTACAGAAACAGTCTATGTTATGGAAAGAGCAGGTGTCCTTAATGTTTTGTGCACTCAGTATATGTTGTGTATACAAGCTTATTCCCACAGAAAACTGCAGAGGGAAGCAGCACCACCCAGTCAACCATCAGACTCCATAGTGAGACGCCTCACGGAGGATATTCAACCATAATTGCAATCCAAGGTCTCAATATCTTTACAGTAGAAGCTAACAAAACACACAACCTGACAAGGTGCACACTGATCAGTAAAGAGAAGAGAGGCTACCATTCTAGAATGCTCACTTCTTTCTGCACGGTTCTCACAGTGAGAAACAATAGGATTATAAGAGTGTTCTACAGAGACGGTTGTCCTTCTGGAAGGTTCTTCCATCTACACAGAGCAACTCTGGAGCTCTGTCAGAGTGACCATCGGCTTCTTGGTCACCTCCCTGACCAAGGCCCTTCTCCCACGATTCCGGGTGGCCAGCTCTAGGAAATGTCTTGGTGGTTCCAAATTTCATCCATTTAAGAATGATGGAGGCAACTGTGTTCTTGGGGACCTTCAATACCGCAGAAACATTTTGGTACCCTTACACAGGTCTCTGCCTCGACACAATCCTTTCTCAGAGATCTACGGACAATTCCTTCGACCCCGTGGCTTGGTTTATGCTCTGACATGCACTGTCAACTGTGTGACCTTACATAAACAGGTGTGTACTTTTCCAAATAATGTCCAATCAATTGAATTTACCACAGGTGGACTCCAATCAAGTTGTAGAAACATCTCAAGGATGATCAATGGAAACAGGATGCACCTGAACTCAATTTGGAGTCTCATAGCAAAGGGCCTGAATATTTACGTAAATAAGGTATTTCTGTTTTAAATTTGTATAAATGTGCAAAAAAATTTAAAATAAATGTTTTTACTTTGTCATTGTGGGGAACTGTGTGTAGATTGCTGAGAATTGTTATTCATTTGATCCATTTTAGAATAAGGCTGTAACGTAAAAAAAATGAGGAAGACGGGAAGGGACCTGAATATTTTCCGAATGCACTGTTAAGTGTGAGTTGGTGGGTGTGCAACTCACACTTAACAGTGTGATGTCAAACATCTCATTGCACCCATTCAGCCACAACAGCATTACTGAGGTCGGGCACTGATGTTGGGCGATTAGGGCTGGCTTGCAGTCGGTGCTGCTCGGCCATGGAAACCCATTTCATGAAGCTCCCGGCAAACAGTTCTTGTGCTGATATTGCTTCCAGAGGCAGTTTGGAACTCAGTAGTGAATATTGCAACCGAGGACAGGCAAACCCTGTATTGTTGTAAACCCTGCTGTAGTCAGCCAACAATGATTTGCAATTTGCTAAAATTACTGCTGGCCTGCTGCTGACGTCACTCACAACAGACTTTTGCAGCAAGGCACGCATGTTGTGACAGAGGGTGAAAGATAAATCATTTTTGTATAGAGGGAAAATGAGTGCATTTTAGAGTTTGAGTCACTTTTCAAAAGTTGCTAAAAGTTCCAAATAAATGTTTTAAAGTAGGTTCATTTGATGCTAGGTGCAGTTTGCCAGGGTAGTCTGAAAAGTTGTTAAATCTAGCAACAAAATTGCTAAATTGGCATCACTGTGGCGCCTACCACTTTCAGGTGAGCCGTTGCTGCTCCTAGACGTGTCCACCTGTCAGCAGCGGGTGCAGAATAAATTGCCAAATCCACTAATTTAAGGGGTGTCCACATACTTTTGTACAGGTGTGTAAAGCACTTAAGTAAAAACAACTTTAAAGTAATACCTAAGTAGTTTTTTTTTGTATGTGTACTTTACAATTTTTGACAACTTTTACATTCACTTCACTACATTCCTAAAGAAAATGAGGTACTTTTTCTCTGAAAATGTTTCCAAAAGTTCACAACATTTTGAATGCTTAGCAGGACAGACACTTCACACACTTATCAAGAGAACATCCCTGGTCATCCCTACTGCCTCTGATCTGGCGGACTGACTAAGCACAAATGCTTTGTTTGTAAATGATGTCTGAGTGTTGGAGTCTTTGAGTGTGCCCCTGGTTGTCAGTAAATAAAGATATCTGTCCCGTCTGGTTTGCTTAATACAAGGAATGTTTAATTATTCATATGTTTCCTTTTAATACTTAAGTATATTTTAGCAACAACATTTACTTTTGATTATGAAGTATATTTAATTAACAGCAAATACTTTTCGATTTTTACTCAAGAAGTATTTTACTGGGAGACTTTCACTTTTACATTTTCTGTTAAGGTACATTGGGGCAAAAAAGTATTTAGTCAACCACCAATTGTGCAAGTTCTCCAACTTAAAAAGATGAGAGAGGCCTGTAATTTTCATCATAGGTACATTTCAACTATGACAGACAAAATGAGAAAAAAAATCCAGAAAATCACATTGTAGGATTTTTTATGAATTTATTTGCAAATCAAAACTAACTAAATCAAAACTATGAAAAAACACATATGGAATCATGTAGTAACCAAAAAAGTTTTAAACAAATCAAAATATATTTTATATTTGAGATTCTTCAAAGTAGCCACCCTTTGCCTTGATGACAGCTTTTCACACTCTTGGCATTCTCTCAACCAGCTTCAAGAGGTAGTCACATGGAACGGATTTCAATTAACAGGTGTGCCGTGTTAAAGTTAATATGTGGAATTTCTTACTTGGTATAAGACCAAGTACATATGGCAAGAACAGCTCAAATAAGCAAAGATATATGACAGTCCATCATTACTTTAAGACATGAAGGTCAGTCAATGCGTTACTTTGAATGCGCAAAAACCATCAACTAGCACTCATGAGGACCGCCATAGGAAAGGAAGACCCAGAGTTACCTCTGCTGCAGAGGATAAGTTAATAGAGTTACCAGCCTCAGAAATTGCAGCCCAAATAAATTCTTCACAGAGTTCAAGTAACAGACACATCTCAACATCAACTGTTCAGAGGAGACTGTGTGAAATCTGGCCTACGTGGTCAAATTGCTGCAAAGAACCCACTACTAAAGGACACCAACAAGAAGAAGAAAGTTGCTTGGGCCAAGAAACACGAGCAATGGACATGAGACAGGTGGAAATCCGGCCTTTGGTCTGAATGAGTCCCAACCGCAGTGTCTTTGTGAGACGCAAAGTAGGTGAATGGATGATCTCCGCATGTGTGGTTCCCATCGTGAAGCATGGAGGAGGAGATGTGATGGTGTGGGGGTGCTGCTTTGCTAGTGACACTGTCAGTGATTTAAACTCAGAAAAAAAAGAAACATCCTCTCACTGTCAACTGCGGTTCATTTTCAGCAAACTTAACATGTGTAAATATTTGTATGAACATAACAAGATTCAACAACAGACATAAACTGAACAAATTCCACAGACATGTGACTAACAGAAATGGAATGATGTGTCCCTGGACAAAGGTGGGGTCAAAATCAAAAGTAACAGTCAGTATCTGGTGTGGCCACCAGCTGCATTAAGTACTGCAGTGCATCTCCTCCTCATGGACTGCACCAGATTTGCCCGTTCTTGCTGAGAGATGTTAACCCACTCTTCCACCAAGGCACCTGCAAGTTCCTGGACATTTCTGGGGGGAATGGCCTTAGTCCTTACTCTCCGATCCAACATGTCCCAGACGTGCTCAATGGGATTGAGATCCGGGCTCTTCGCTGGCCATGGCAGAACACTTACATTCCTGCCTTGCAGGAAATCCCGCACAGAACAAGCAGTATGGCTGGTGGCATTGTCATGCTGGAGGGTCATGTCGGGATGAGCCTGGAGGAAGGGTACCACATGAGGGAGGAGGATGTCTTTTCTGTAATGCACAGCGTTGAGTTTGCCTGCAATGACAACAAGCTTAGTCCGATGATGCTGTGACACACCACACCAGACCATGATAGACCCTCCACCTCCAAATCGATCCCGCTCCAGAGTACAGGCCTCGGTGTAACTCTCATTCTTACAACGATAAACGCGAATCCGACCATCGTCCCTGGTGAGACAAAACCACGACTAGTCAGAGAAGAGCACTTTTTGCCAGTCCTGTCTGGTCCAGTGATGGTGGGTTTGTGCACATAGACGTTGTTGCCGGTGATGTCTGGTGAGGACCTGCCTTACAACGGGCCTACAAGCCCTCAGTCCAGCCTCTCTCAGCCTATTGCGGAAAGTCTGATCACTGATGGAGGGATTGGGCGTTCCTGGTGTAACTCGGGCAGTTGTTATTGCCATCCTGTACCTGTCCCGCAGGTGTGATGTTCGGATGTACCGATCCTGTGCAGGTGTTGTTACACGTGGTCTGCTACTGCGAGGACGATCAGCTGTCCGTCCTGTCACGCTGTACCGCTGTCTTAGGCATCTCACAGTACTGACATTGAAATGCATTGCCCTGGCCACATCTACAGTCCTCATGCCTTCTTGCAGCATGCCTAAGGCACTTTCACGCAGATGAGCAGGGACCCTGGGCATCTTTCTTTTGGTGTTTTTCAGAGTAGAAAGGCCTCTTTAGTGTCCTCAGCTTTCATTTTTAAAAATGAACATTTCTTCTTTTGCTGAGTTTATTTAGAATTCAAGGCACACTTAACCATCATGGCTACGACAGCATCTGGTTAGTGGGACTTAGTGGGACTATCATTTGCTTTTCACCAGGCTGTGTGTGTGCAAACCACCAGGCTAGGCTGTGTGTGGGCTATTTGACCAAAAAGGAGAGTGATGGAGTGCTGCATCAGATGACCTGGCCTCCACAATTCCCTGACCTCAACCAAATTGAGATGGTTTGTGATGAGTTGGAAAACAGAGTGAAGGAAAAGCGGGAACTCGAACACTTATTTGGTTCCTACATGATTCCATATGTGTCATTTCATAGTTTCGATGTCGTCAATATTATTCTACCATGTAGAAAATAGTCAAAATAAAGAAAAACCCTTGAATGAATAGGTGTCCAAACTTTTGAATGGCACTGTACATGCAAACAGGAGTAATAGTGACCAGTAGCAGGATAAATAGATACACAACAACGACTGTTTCCTGTAGTCCACGATCAGCTCCTTGGTCTTGCTGACATTGAGGGACTTTATTGCCTTGGCACCACACTGCCAGGTCTCTGACCTCCTCCCTGTCGGCTGTCTCACCGCCGATGGTGATCAGGTCTACCACAGTCGTGTCGTCAGCAAACTTGATGGTGGTGTTGGGAGTCTTGGTTGAACAGGGAGTACAGAAGGGGGCTCAACAAATCCCACTGAGGGGCCCCCGTGTTGGGGGACAGAGCGACGGAGGTGTTGTTGCCTGCTCCTACCACCTGGGGTCAGCCATCAGGAAATCCAGTGTCCAGTTGCAGAGGGAGCTTCGAGGACACTATGGTGTTGAACGCTGAGCTGTAGTCGATGAACAGCATCCTCACATAGGTCATCCTCTTTTCTAGGTGGGAGAGGGCAGTGTGGAGTGCAATTGCGATTGTGTCGTCTGTGGATCTTGCTGGGGCGGCATGCAAATTCGAGTGGGTCAGGGTGTCTGGGATGATGGAGTTGGTGTTTTCCATGACCAGCCTTTCAAAGCACTCCTTTATTACAGTTGTGAGTGCTACAGGGCGGTAGTCCTTGTGGCAGGATGCCTTAGTTTTTGGGAACAGGAATGACAGTCAGCTTGAAACGTGGGGATTACAGACCGCCCTGAGGACACAACCTGGAATACCGTCTGGCTCTACGGCCATACGAGTGTTGACCCGTTTAAAAACTTTACATCAGCCTCGGAGAGAGAGAGGGATCACCCAGTCATCCTGGACAAGCGTGGTCCGTCATGCAGGGCTTTGTGTTTTTTTTGGGTTGAAGCGCGCATAAAAGGCATGAGTTTGTCTTTTAGGAGTGCAGGTACATGCTGCACACACACACACACACACAAACGCAGGCACACACGCATAAACACACACACGTGCACACCCCCTTCCATTTTGTATTAACCCCAGTGAACTGTTTGTGTTGATTATTCTACCCAGCCCCTCTCTCTCCACCGTGGCTTGCTAAACTAAAGCAGTGGTCCTCTGCAGTGCAGTAGGCGGCCATTTGAATGTAAAGTCGGCCCGGTTTGCAGGTGCTCCTAAGGGGGGGGGTGCCAATTTTGATCAGGAACATAACTGCCACTGCCAAGATCAAACCCCCTCTCAGCGGGCCCCCATGCAGGACCACAGCCCCGGATGGGGAGGGGGGGGGGGGCTCCGTGCCTGCCTGCCTTTCTGAGGCTGCACAAAACAGCCAGCAGGAATCTATCTCATTCAGACACTCCCCTCCCCCCTCAGAAGGCATACACACATACAATTACTCATAATCTGCTTACAATGCCAGTCTGTGGTGGGTTTGCTAACATCAGGCCTGAAAAACAGCCCTTTTGACAGAGAGAAGGAGAGAGGCAGAAAAGAAGCTAGCTGGTCACCAGGTGTCCAGTAATGGTAGGATGAATTGTGGGGTATTATTAGCTTCCGCCGCACATTGAGACTTCAATATTCCACACACCATTTTCCTTCCACGTAGAGAAAGGGATGAGAGAGATAGGAGATATAACAACTAGCACTACCCTTTGGGAGCATCAAACACCGCAGTGACGAGGGACAGAATGAAAGGGTGAGAAAGGAAATGGACCCCCCCCCTCTTTTCTGTTTACTTTCAGCTCCCAAACCTCTCAGACAGGGTTGTACACACTACCCATTATGCATGGTCTTCGTCCTGGAAAGGCCTTAGTTGTGTTATTGTCGAGCCACTCAGTGTGTTTCCATATTGTGAGGAGTTGTCAATCTAAGGCTAATCAATTGTTTTTTCAGAAAAACTACCAACACACTAATTGTGTTAAGGCTCAACACCCAGTTAAAGGAATACAGTGAAGCCATGAAGTAAAAAGAAATAATAAACACTTTGCACCCATTTACCTTTTCTTAGTGAATACTGAAAACCTTCCAAAAATGACACAGCAAAAATAATAAGAGAAATAATCATGTCCTCTGCCACACAAGGAAGAACAATTCTACCCTGAAACGTAGGCTTCCATTCGGTCGTAGAAATGGAGGGAGGAAAGAAGACGGGAGAGAGGGAGGGGACAGACAGAGAGTTGAGCATACCACTCATCTCCTCCAATATACAGTATGTGGTCTCGGTTAGGGGGGGGGGGGGGGCTCTTCAGTGACAAAGCCTTCCATTTCCATAGGCTCCATATGTGTGATATCTCTCTAACCCCCAGAGTCTGGACTTGATCTGGGCAAACACCCTGCAAAGCTCCCCCTGATGGCTATGCATTCATCTGGTTACTGTATCGCTCCATGCTGTGGCGGCTAGCTTATGGAGCTCTCTGGCTCCTATACATACATACATACATACATACATACATACATACATACATACATACATACATACATACATACATACATACATACATACATACATACATACATACATACATACATACATACATACATACATACATACATACATACATACATACATACATACATACATACATACATACATACATACATACATACATACATACATACATACATACATACATACATACATACATACATACATACATACATACATACATACATACATACATACATACATACATACATACATACATACATATACACACACAAACATACATACACACCCTCTGTTCTGTTCTCCCCTGCCCCCACATACTATACTATCAGCACTTGTAGTTAGCGCTATGCTACGCAAACAAGGGCTAGTGCACCTCCTACAAAGCTCTACCGTTCACAGCAGACCAGGGAGAACAGACAGGGAGAGAGGGAGTGGGAAAACGAAAGAGGGGACCGCAGGGAGGGATCGAGAAGAAAGCCAAAAGGAAAAGTGCCGAGGCAAATGGCGGCAGACGTAGCCAGGGCCCGGCCAAAGTCCTAATGAATAAAAATGAAGATCTTGTCAAATGATGAATTGACAGGTTCATTTGCAGCCCTGTGATTCTGTGTGAACAAGCAGAGAAAGAAGAGAGAGCAAGAGGGATAGAGTGAGAGAGAGAGGGAAAAAGATAGAAGGCTGCCACCTATCTGCCGAAACGAATACAGCCGCGGCCTCTTCCTCACATCAAACCGAGCTTCCTCTCTTTAGTTTCATATATTCATAAAAACATGACCGAAAGAAAGACAGCCCAAAATCACAGGCATGGAATTGATGATAAAAGCACCCAGGGAGATTAGATGCAGACAGTTGCGTTCGGAACCAAATAGGGGAAGAAGAGGGGAGGAAAAAAACAGAGCTTCTCCCACAAAGGGGCTGCGGTATCAAACGGGTGTGGAGCAGCCTCGAGCTAGCGTCTGCTGGGCTGCCAGCCTGATCTCTACTCGGTGTATGTGTGTGTGTGTGTGTGTGTGTCTGCCTTAGCTCTGCTGCCCCCTGGTCCTCGAGGCTGACATTAAGATAGGCTGGTCTGACCACAGCTGATAATCACTGCCTCCTTCAGGCTATCACTGCTACGCTTTTGATCAATGATAGAGAAAGACAGAACAAGAGGGAGGGAGAGAGAGAGAGAGAGGGAAGGTGGGGTTGTTTTCCTTTTACCAATCCCCCTGCCACCATCAACCAAACATAACAATACATAGAAAACACACACACACACACACACGCTGGCGTAGCAGCTCAAAAGCCACAAAGTATAGACGACCGATCACTGTCCATGGATCTTAGATTGTGACATCCACATGGCTGCCTTTCGATCCACCTGGTCTCATAGCATTTCGTATGACTCTGTACGTACATCTGAGACACCCCATTTAGTGTGATTCGTATGGTATGTATTCATTTGTGGTGGTCCAGCACCCATTTCACATGATATATTACAAATTACAATTTATATTTGATGTTATGAATACACAAAATGCATAATATGTCACGAATTTGAATAAACGTATAATAGGCTAGTGTTTTGGATTAAGGTTAGGGTTAAATTTAGGAGTTAGGTTAAAAGGTTATGTTTAGGGGAAGGGTTAGCTAAAAGGGTTAAGATTTGGGTTCGGGTTAGCTGACATGCGAGGTAGCCGCAAAAATATTTTTAAAATGTAGTAAGTAGTTGAAAAGTTGCTAATTAGCTAACATGCTAAAGTTGTTTGTGCTGCGTAAAACCAGTCATTATGCAGACAAGGAGAGTTTAGCTTACTAGCCTATGTACAGTACAGCTATATATAGCCTATTTATTTGACACATTGGAACTCAAGAGTCCACGCTCTCGGGTCTGTCTGCCTCATCACTAGGGCCGGCACTCTGACTAGAGGAACTATCACTATTCTCTGTGGGGAGGAAGAAGGAGCAAGGCCACTGTCGGGCCACGGCGGTGCTGGGAGGCTGTTAGCGCTAACTGCTGCATAAGGCCAACTAGCTTGCACCTGTCATGGTGTTTCGTCAGTCGAGGGCTAGGTGGTAGCTGTTAGCGCTAACTGCTGCATAAGGCCAACTAGCTTCCACCTGTCATGGTGTTTCGGCAGTCGAGGGCTAGGTGGTAGCTTCGCTGATCTGCTGTAATTTGGCACGAGCTTGATCAGACACAGCATTATTGGAGGTGTTTTTGTACGCCACTTGGGCCTCTTTTTTTATCCATCCTGAACAACTAATTTACTCTCCATCTGAATCCAAACTAATTCACCTAACTTCTTTGAACTTGATAGCCAATTTGGTGAGGAGTCCGAGGCGGGCTGCCGCCTGTGCCGCTGAGAAATCACCTACTACTACTACTACACACACAAACACACGCAGTAAGTCTCTCTCTGTTTTCCAGTCAATATCAACACAGAACAGGTGAGGCTGAGGGGAAGGGGATCGCTGCTGGGCTTCAACTAGCTTCAGTTCACTACCAGGTTGTGGTTCACTCAACGGTCAAATAAAATACATCTCCTTTGAAACAACGATCAGCACTAAATGACGATCGGAATATAACTAGCATACCGTCCCCCGCCGTGCCTGTGTGTGCAGCGTAGCCTGGCGCTGCGTAGCGATGCTGCCTGGGTTCCTGTCGTACTAATGGAGACGTCAGAGCGGGGATGCTCTTGCCCCTGTTCCCTGGCCGATGGAGGCTTTTTCATGCATTAGGTTTAATCTGGCTGACAACATGCAGAGAAGACCAGGGCTTTCACACACGCCACTCACACAGATACCAGAACAAACAGCCTTTAATCGCTGTACAAGGTCTTATCCAAACAGGGAGAACAGATGTGACGCTTCTGCCGCTCGCTCCCTCTCGCTCCCTCCCTCTCTGTGCATTACCATGTGAATCAGTTGTGAATGTGTGACCCCAGCACTGCATAGCATCACCCTTCGCCTGCCTGCTAAATTAAACTATTATGAATACCTTCAGGATGTCTGTGTATGTGCGTGCGCATTTGAAAGAGTAAGGGGGGAGAGAGAGAGAGAGAGAGAGAGAGAGAGAGAGAGAGAGAGAGGAGTGATTAAAGAGATTGTCTGTCCTAGACTCTGGAACTCTGGTCTCCTACCATCCAGATAGCCACCTGCACCGGCCTCTCCTGTAATGCCATGCCACACACACACACACCCTTATCACAACCAGTGTTCAGCTCCACACAAACCCATACAGAACTTTCTCCATCCTCCTCCTCCTTCTCATCTTCCTTGTTATCTGCAGAGTTGAGGTTCAAGCAGAAGTCAGTGGGACATGTTTGCATACAGCCTCCAGACAGAGGATAGAAGCTGGGGTCGGGACAGGACGGATGGGGAACGGGACTGTGCACATCGGGACGTCCAATGGCATCTGCTTTCATAATCAACGGGAGGCGGGAACCCATCCTATCCACCACCAAGAGGAGGAAGACACAAAACAGAGAAAAAAAGTGGGGAGGAGAGTGCTTCAATCTGCCAGGCAGGCAGGCGCCACGGATACGCGTATAATGAGACCAGAGATGAGTATGTTCATTAGAGCTCTTATATATATATATGCACATACATTACACATTTAATTCTATTTATTAAAAGAAAAATAGTGGTGGTGGAGGGTGGGTATGGGGTGGGGGGTGAGACAGATAGTGGGGGAGAGAAAAAGAGAAAGAGGACAGAGAAGAAAAAGAGAGGGAGAGGAAAAAAGAGGGAGAGGGCGACAAGAGGGAGAGAGAAAGAAAGGAGCGGAGTATATAGGTTAGTGCAGTCTCACTGCACCATTCAAACCCACCCCAACCCGGGGCTGAGCAGAGCAGAGAGCAGCAAGTTAACACCGGAGGCTCATGCCAGACCCTGGAAGAGCTTCTTAATGAGCTATCTTAACTAACAGAGTGCAACCCAGCGAGTGAGGGGGGGAACGGGACAAATAGAAAGGAGAGAGGGGGGGGCCGGATAGCGGGAGGGGTCGCAAACAGCACAGCAAGAAGAGAGGGACAGGCTGAGGGTAAAGAGGATGGACAAAAGTGCAAAGGGCATTTCAAAGGAGAAGGAGAAATGACACTGCCCTCTCTCTTTACCTCCTTATCTCTCCCTCGTCTGCTCTCCTCTGGTCCTCATGGCGCTGCGTGGGGATGGGGAAGCTCTAATTGCTTGAATGTTTACTGAGGTTCTCCTTTGATGTGAGGCTCTCTCTGTGTGTGTGTGTGTGTGTGTAGCAGGGTCTCAAGCGCTGCCTGTTCAGGGTGGTCTCTCCCATCATGCCCGGCTGATCACAGACACCCGCTCCCCTCTGCGCTCCCTGGCTCTCTATTGGCTGCCTGGCTGGGCCTCCCATCAGCTGGCTTCTAACACGCCTCTGACAACTTCATTAGCCCGCGCCAACCTACCCCGCAGCCGCTAATACAGCAGACACACACACAGGCACCAACACCCTGCACTAGTGCACACACACATAGACATGGACAGATGCATGCATGACTACACACGCAAACAGAAATAACCGCACACTTGTACATGCATTGGACGCACACGGGCAGACACACACACAGCGACATTCACCCACGAACACTAGGGCTGGGAAATGCCAGGGACCTCACAATACGGTCATATCCCGATACTTAGGTGCCGCCACGATACGTATTTGGGACTCTTGCGATTCTATAAGTTTGGCGATTTGACGTTCCAAACGTCTTGCTCACTACATGTCTGCTGCAGAGAGACGAGAGAGAAAGTGAGTTTTGATCAATAAAAGTGCTGAACACGTGCTCAATATTTAAAAAAGAAAAGATGGAGGACAAGCTATAGGATGAACCCCACCAGAGTTTTGGCTTAAGGTACCGCCAACTAGCGCCAGCTGACGCTACCTCGCAAAATAAAAATCAATACTTGGAAGTCAAAGTATCGATATAATCTTGCAATGGTAACTGTATCGATCCCGCCCACCCAACCCCCCATCAGTAATGAACACACAGATCGGTACTCTTAACCATAAGACCCCCACTAGTTCACTTCCTGGCTCGTCTTTCTCTCCAGCCCTGCAGTAATTGCCTCTCTAGCTTCCTGTTGTTGTAGCACTCAGTAATGAGCTGGTGAATAGAGAGAGATGTGCATTCCATGGAACTCGGGCCAGGGTTTTTATGTACACGGGCTCGGGAGATCAATGCCCCATTGATTTTGCTGTATATATCTTTATTCTTAAAGCATTAATTGATGAATTTTTCATTTGATGAGTCAGGTGGAATGGGCTGACGGAGGGAGGCCGGACGAGTTGAATCCTAATCTCCTCTCCTCCTCTACCCCGAAACAATGCATCGCCCCTCTTGCCCTCGTTCATTCACTTACACACACACACTTCCCTCTTAGTCTAAATGTAGATGTCAAGAGGAGGGTGCATGTGTTTGTGCTGTGCTACAAAAACCAGCCCAAACAAAAGCCAGTGTGCTAGCTAGTACTCAAGACCCTCCCTCCCTCCACCCTATACCCTCCTGCAGCTCTAAATATGAAGTACATCGTAAACATCCGATTTAGGAGTTTTAAGTTTCAATTTGAATGCCTCGTGCACAAGACCAGTGCTCGGAGAAGGGAGGAGAAAGTGCATATGGGAGTTAGTTGAGCGTCGAAGAAACAATTGGGTTCATCGACTTTCATGTAGTAATTGTGGTGCATTTCACTTTACCAAGCATAGAATGAGCGGTGTTCTGCATGCATTAGATCCATCCAGAGATGCAGGTCTGGAGTCAGATCCTATTACTCCCACTGACCTACATCTGTATTACTTATCACTACACACCGCTCTAGGATCAGCATCTACTGACACACAGTTATCTCCTAAACAAGCTTCAACACTCTAAATTGAATTCATTACTTTCTACGACGGTTGAGAAGAGATTGCAGACTAAGGATTTTGTTCCATGTGTAATTCTCTAACCTAGGTGGATGTAATCCCTGTTTGGTAATCCTGGTTTTGCCACCAGTGTTGCGCAGTGAATGAAAGCCCAATGAACTAGTGAACCTCCAGCGGCTACTGTAGGAGCCTAATTACCAGGCTTCCATGGCTTTGTTCCTTCCTGGCTCCTTCCCTTGTAATTCACTGCTTTTCATCTTGGATTCATGAGCCCTTGGTGTTGCCCCTGGCTTTGGATAAGTAAACCATCATTTAATACTACCACGAACGAAACACACGACTGGTAAGAAATGCATACAGCCTGCACTCCTACATCGGTTGATGACTTCATGAAGTCATGGCTTCAGCTAGTTGGGACCCTAATAAAAAAAACATGATTAAATTCACAAAGTCACTTCAGAAACGGAGTACATCTCCAGCCAAAGTCCCGTGTGCAGCCTCCGTTCAATTCCCGCCGTAAGCCAATCAAAAGCTTTGATACCATGAAAGGGGTTGTGGCTTATGGAGGCGAGGCAGATAAAAGTTTAACATCTTGCTTTATTTCAGAAACTCTTCATACTGGCTGAGCAAAGTCACTTGCTCGCCACATCCTAGCTGGCATATGCCGTGCAACCGGCCGCGGTCACACTGTGGGGAGGAGGTTTTACCCATATACCGTCCAAAGGAAGGATGGACGGACGGGCCAAACCTCGAGCTGAGAGCCTGGTCTCCCAGACAGAGTCCCGTGGGTTGGTACTCAACCACAAGAACTTCATGGAGTAAGGCAATCGTCTGGCGCTTCTGCTGGGTGAGGCAGGGTGGCTCTGACTGTGGAGACAGAAGAGCAGCCTGAATGGTGACACTGCCACTTATCTGACAAGACAAGTAAAGAGGAGGGGAGAGAGGGAGTCAAAAACACTAGCTGTAATAGATTTCTGAGTGCTGTTGCAGAGCGAGAGAACAATGGAGTGGTACGCTGGGAGTAGACACAGCATGAGGGAAAGGAGGGACTCCCACCGATCGTTTCGACGTGCCGCCGACACTGGATCGGATCGACTCGGGGCTCTGAGGGCAGCGCACATAGAGAAGCCGGGGAGAAACCAGGCAGCTCTATCCTGGCGACATGGGGGAGAAGGCCCAGGAATCCTGTGCACTGGCAGACGTGGAGGAGGGCTTTGCAGGGGACGGCACATGGAAAGTACTCCTCACTAGGTCTGGGGGACACAGGCTCCAAAAGGCCGGGAGAGCAGCAGAGGATGGAGGTGGAATGTCTATGGAGAGAGGAGGAGTGTCAGGAAACAGGCGACATTACGGGGGAAGGAAGTCCACTCCTTAGGGCTAGTTTGGGTCCACTGCAGGGATGATTGTCTATGGGATGGGTGCAGCTGTAGAGGGGTAAGAGAGGCTTGTCTAGAGGATGGAGTAGATTCTATCCTCACATCTCTCTCAAAAGTTGGAGAAAAAAAAAACACCCATTCGCAACACACTCATACAGTACACACGGACATAGGCAGGCACGCACGCACACCGACACACACACTCATACAGTACACACGGACATAGGCAGGCACGCACGCACACCGACACACACACTCATACAGTACACACGGACATAGGCAGGCACGCACGCACACCGACACACACACTCATACAGTACACACGGACATAGGCAGGCACGCACGCACACGGACATAGGCAGGCACGCACACCGACACACACACTCATACAGTACACACGGACATAGGCAGGCACGCACACCGACACACACACTCGCACAAAGACTCCCTCACTCCTCTCCAGAATTTCACTACTATAATGCCCTTCTTAACCATCTCCAATTTCGTCCTGCTTGCCTCCCAGACTCTGTCCTCTGTCTGCGGCTGTGTGTGGCAGCATGTCTTTCAGGGAGCAGGGAACTGAGGGAAGAACTTCCCAATTAAGACAGGGTAATGGGAAACGCTGTTGTGCCACAGGCTGCAGCTCGGCCAAACTTCATTTAAGAGGCCCGGCCTTTGAAAGTGAGGCCCGGAGCGGAGCAGCGCGATAGCTGGCCCAGAGTGCCACCACTTACCAGGGGACGGTACCCAAGTCCCGCTGCCTCACCCGGAAGGGTAAAGTCCTCATTTACTAATTGATGATCACCAGTGAACACACTGTCGAGTCAGAGAAGCCATCTATCTATCAGACGCTCAATTATACGACCGCATATGGAATCATTACCCTGACTCGGACCCCAAGGCCGAGAATAATGCCAGACAGTTCAGAAAGCCCTTCAGATCACCGCAAAATTCCTCAAGAGCTCCTTCTGTAGAAAACGTCACTTTGGAGGAAAACAGAATGACACTGAGTTGGCTTTTAAGCCGTGATCAACGACAGAGAAGCACAAAAATGACAACTTCTTCTGACATGTTTTCCTTCTCTTTCCGTCCTCCTGGAACGGGAAAAGAGGGAGTGCGGTATAGTAGTGTGTGATGATTGACATACAGCGATGGAACTCCCATCATCTACACGGCACAGCAGGAGTGGGGGGGGGGGGTACAACAGTTTACATTGCAGTGGGGCATGCCCTTGATGTCACGGCTGACAGAACAACAGGAGCAACCATACTTTGTATACGGAACAACCTTGATCACTGGCGTGGTGGCGAGGAGGGGAAATTCAAGATGCTATAGCTAGCGAACGACAAAACACAACACTGGCGCACTGCGCCGGAACTGTCACGGGCGGTGACAGTTCACACTGCTCTCTTGAACAATTAGCGAGCCCAGATACCGTTTCTACTGCATTCGGATGCGTATTCCAAGCGCACTCACTATGACCGTTAAATTCAGATAAATCCCATCGAAGCAGGAAACCGTTCAATTAAAAAGGATGATTTGTGGGGAAACTAACGCAATATAAAGATACGAGCAACATTATTTTTAACACACAATATGGGAATGTACATTAGTGCTAGCTTTCTGGGGGGATGTTTTTGAAATATCTGGAGGAATGGTTGGAGCTAACAATTCCAGTTTCACCGCGAACGTGTCTCTTGGGCGATAGAACAAGAGTGGCCTAATCACTGTTGGTATGGTTACGGTAGCTAAAGCAATCCTTAGCGTTTTTGGAAGGGCCATGCCACTCCTACTCGGAGAAGCGAGACTGACACGTATTCCAGGAGGTTATAATAACAGGCAGGCGGCGCATGACCTAAAAAGAGAAACCACAGGCGTGAGTGTCCGCGTCGCACACAATCATATTCTCTGGCTGGGTCTGGAATAAAGAAGCCCGTTGCTGTCTGCTCCATCCAGCGGCCTCCACGGCAGTCAGAAACTAATTAAGTCGTTGGAAATAACGTCGGGCGATGGTACCTGTACGCAATCTAGCGGAGCAGGTTTGATGAGCCAGTACTAGGCCCTGGGCCAACTTCAAAAAGATGGCGAAAGGAGGAGGAGAAGAAGAAGAAAAGAGAGAGAGAGAGAGAGAGAGAGAGAGAGAGAGAGAGAGAGAGAGAGAGAGAAAGAGAGAGAGAGAGAAAGAGAGAGAGAGAGAGAGAGAGAGAAAGAGAAAAAAAAGCGAGGGCTTTTTAATTGAACAGCCAAACTTGGAGACTTCTCAGTATCCTTCTCTCCAACAACTGGGAAAAGGTTAAGCATGCCCCCAGCAGACAGGCTTGGTGCTAGTGTCTGCTGTGTGAATCACTGGGGAGGCTAGAGCTAGTTGGATGGTGGAGGGAGAGGTGGAGGTAGGGAAGGAGTGACGGAGAGGGGCTCGGGTTAATTGAGGGGAGTTCACAGCGCGGCCATGTTGTATATAGGGGGTGACCCTGTGATCGTGGCAAAGGCCCTGCGGGTGCTCTCTCTCGCTCTCCATCCCACCTTACCTCTCAGTACAGCCACCTGACTCATGCACCCGCCAACACGCAGACACACACACACACACACACGTAGGCCATGAAACCTGCCATCCTCACAGGCCATGAAACCAGATCAATCCAGAGCCTACCGTACACTCTTCAACCCAATCGGTCTACCTTGGGAGAGAAACTTGGCTCAGGGATATCAAATTAAAGTCTATTAAAACAGAAACTTACTTCCACATGTTCAACCCCCCCCCCCCCCACACACACACCTCAGTAGGACCCTTTCTCTGTAGGTTATGTGCCCCCGACATGCTGCACCGCAATCACGGCTGCAGGGGCGCACCCCCGAAGTAGGTCACGGTGTGGCTGGGCTACGGAGGGGCACACACACACACGGCTGGAGACGACTGAGGTTCTGGAACCCTGGCGATCACAGGAGGAGAGTGATTGGGCCTTTCTAGGTCACGTCTCACGGCGGCGCTCCTCTCGCTCCGAGCAGACCCGCCGCCATTTAAACCTAGGCAGCAACACCACTGAAACACAACACACTGCTGGGCTATGGTGGTCCGCTACCTCTGACACCACCGCCGCTCTCTCGCTCTCCACGTCCCCCTCTCTCTCTCTGCAGTATTGCCCTCCATTATTTCCCCATCTAAATCCATTCTGTCCTCTGCAGAGGGATCAGCCTGTGGACTTCAAAGGGGCTGGAACTGGGTCACAGACTGACACTGCCGCAGTACACATATATCTTGGCCATAGCAGAGAGAGAGACTCATTCAGTCTCTCAACACTGGATTTGTTTTTTGGAATTCTTTGTGGGTCTGTGTAATCTGAGGGAAATGTGTGTGTCTAATAGGGTCAAAAATTTGGCAGGAGGTTAGGAAGTGCAGCTCAGTTTTCACCTCATTTTGTGGGCAGTGTGCACATAGCCTGTCTTCTCTTGAGAGCCAGGTCTGCCTACAGCGGCTCTTCTCAATAGCAAGGCTATGCTCAGAGTCTGTGCATAGTCAAAGATTTCCTTAATTTTGGGTCAGTCACTGTGGTCAGGTATTCTGCCACTGTGTACTCTCTGTTTTGGGCCAAATAGCATTCTAGTTTGCTCTCTTTTTTTGTAAATTCTTTCCAATGTGTCAAGTACACGAATTATCTTTTTGTTTTCTCATGATTTGGTTGGGTCTAATGTCCTGGGGCTCTGTGGGGTCTTTTTGTGAACAGAGCCCCAGGAACAGCTTGCTTGGGGGACTCTTCTCCAGGTTTATTCTGCTCTGTATTCATTATTTGGTGTTCTACGTTGTACACAGAGGATCATTTTGCAGAATTCCGCATGCAGAGTCACAATTTGGTGTTCGTCCCATTTTGTGAATTCTTGGTTGGTGAGAGGACCCCAGACCTCACAACCATAAACGGCAATGGGTTCTGTAACTGATTCAATTTTTTTTTGCCAAATTCTAATTGGTATGTCGAATTTTATGTTCCTTTTGATGGCACAGAAGGCCCTTCTTGCCTTGTCTCTCAGATCGTTCACAGCTTTGTGGAAGTTACCTGTGGCGCTGATGTTTAGGCCGAGGTTGGTATAGTTTTTTTGTGTTCTCTTGGGCAACGGTGTCTAGATGGAATTTGTATTTGTGGTCCTGGCAACTGGACCTTGATTGGAACACCATTATTTTTGTCTTAATGAGATTTACTGTCAGGGCCCAGGTCTGATAGAATCTGTGCAGAAGATCTAGGTGCTGCTGTAGGCCCTCCTTGGTAGGGGACAGAAGTACCAGATCATCAGCAAACAGTAGGGTGTAGGGTGAGGCCGGGTGCTGCAGACTGTTCTAGTGCCCTCGCCCTCAATGAAATATATGTTGAAGAGCGTGGGGCTTAAACTGCACCCCCGCCCCGGCCCTGTGGAAAGAAATGTGTGTTTTTTGCCAATTTTAACCGTACACTGGTTGTTTGTGTAGATGGATTTTATAATGCATGTTTTTCTCCCAACACCACTTTCCATCAATTTGTCGAGCAGGCTCTCATGACAAATTGAGCCGAAAGCTCTCGCTCTCTCGATGCTAGTTTACAATGAGAAAGACCTTCCTGTGGGCACAGAAAGGGTATAGGGCTGTGGGACATTGGTAAGGCCATCGGGAACAACAGAGGAAAATGGCGAGAATGTGCGTATGGCGGGAGAGAGGGAGACTTACAGTGGGCTCAGACTAGGTAAAACAGCACAACACTACAAGGACACATACATACTTCAAAGGGCAAGGCAGTGTGGGTAACCCATGGCGAGCAGGGCATTACTACTTACAGAAACAAAACAAACATCACACACACACACACACAACCCCCAGAAAGGAGAGAAAGACAGTGAGGAGGGAAGAAAGAGCAAGAGAGAACAGAGAGACAGAGAGAGGCAGCGCAAGGTCAGTCAGAACACAAAGCTGCAGGGGCAATGTGTTTGTACACTTTGTGAAAACACAACTCTGAACGAAAGAGAGAGAGAAGGGGAGATGGAGAGAGAGCAATGCCCCTTCTGCCTCATCATTACAATGAAGTGCATAGAAAACAAACCCGATCCGTCCTAAACCCTCAAACCACTCGTACACACACACACAGTACCAGGGCCAAGGGATGTTTACCGAAGATGTAGCTTATAACCTGAACTGGAGCGACTCAGAGACATCAAAGACAAGGCCAGAGCCTATCATCGCAGTACGGCCTCCACTGATACACAAGCACACACCAGACACACACAGGGGACACGGGCTGTTTCACTTCAAAAACCACCACAGATGTTTCTCTGTCCATCAAAACCTACAGATAGGATACCTGATTTCCAAACGGGCCTCCATAGTACGTAGTGAGGGTAGAGTCCCCCGGTGGCACTGTGCGTGTGTGCCTGTGTGTGCGTGCTTGTCGGTTGATGCCGAGATGACTGACGGCAGGCAGGGGCAATAACACAGTGGCATATGGCGCGCCTGGTAACCGCAAACTTGACATAAGCGCAAACAACTCAGCCGAGCGTGTCCCAGTCCTAAGAGGGTTAAGGGATAGGCTGTCAGCATACGGGAGGATAATAACACATATCACCGTGACGATAACACGCTTTAGGCCGCATGTCAACTTTAAAAAGAGACGGAAAAGGAGAGAAAATACATGGGCTGATGACTCCGACAAAACACTTGACAACGTCTCAAGACGAACCGAGTGAGAGGGAGGGAGGTAGAGTTTGAAACGGATGAGGGCATTGAAACACACACACATAGACAATGACCAACAAACACACCACGTGTCTCCTGCCGTTGACCCTGTGTGCTTCTGACCTGTAGTGACACCAAAGACAGAGAGGGACATACTGATAACACCTCATTACTGAATCCATCTCTGTCTGTCTCTCATACACACCCATGGACACACACACACACACAGAGAAAGAGATACAGAGAGACAGGAGAGAGAGACAGGAGAGAGAGACAGCAATACAGATAGAGAAATACAGAGAGACAGGAGAGAGAGACAGCGATACAGAGAGAGATACACAGAGAGAGAGATACACAGAGAGAGATATACAGAGAGAGATATACAGAGCGAGAGAGATATACAGAGAGAGATATACAGAGAGAGATATACAGAGAGAGATATACAGAGCGAGAGATATACAGAGAGAGATATACAGAGAGAGATATCAAGAGCTAGAGAGAGATATACAGAGTCAATAAAGTGAATTGATATACATACACAGAGAGAGAGATACACAGAGAGAGAGATACACAGAGAGAGAGAGATACAGAGAGAGAGAGAGATATACAGAGAGAGAGAGAGAGAGAGAGAGAGAGAGATACAGAGAGAGAGAGAGATACACAGAGAGAGAGAGAGAAACAGAGAGAGAGAGAGAAACAGAGAGAGAGAGAGAGAGACACACAGAGAGAGAGAGAGAGAGACACACAA
>NC_034181.2:44714581-44829688 GCF_002021735.2 Oncorhynchus kisutch | reverse complement strand
AGAGAGAGAGAGAGAGAGAGAGAGAGAGAGAGAGAGAGAGAGAGAGAGAGAGATAAACACAGAGAGAGATAAACACAGAGATAAACACAGAGAGAGATAAACACAGAGAGAGAGAGAGAGAGAGAAGCCTTATCTACAAGCCCTGACAGAGAAAACCCTCAGCCTGTGACCAACCATAAACCCAACTGACCTTTGGAGGAACGCATGAACACACATACACTCGCAGACACAAACATAAACTCGGACCCCAACTGGGCCTTCGGGGTGAACACTCTCGCCATATAGTTACACACACGGACAAAAACGTGCCTACGGTAGATGAGCACGTACACAATCACACACCCTTCCAGAGAAAAGCCTGCCCACATAAATACATCAAAGATAGGCCCTATCTTATGCCCATACGGCACAAAGACAGACAAGCAAGCAAGAATGCTCCATGCGCGCGTGCGTGCACACACACACACACACACACACACACACACACAGAGAGCACCTGGTCGTGGGAGGTAGGGGAAACAGAGAAAGGAGAGGTGTCAGTGTGTCACTATAATTAACCTAGTTGATCGCTGACATCCTGTGTGTGTGTGTGTGTGTGTGTGTGTGTGTGTGTGTGTGTGTGTGTGTGTGTGTGTGTGTAGCAGGATGGTTCACAATGGCAGGATGAAAGGGAGAAGAGAGTGGAGGGAGAGGCAAAAGGAGGAAGAGAGGGAAAGAGCATGAGGTAGAGTGACAGGGCTGAGATGCAGGCAGATGCGCTGTCAAGACTCTGGGGCTCTTGAGGGGTCTTGGCCAGGTGACACCGGCCCCAAAGCCCAGTACACACACGCACGCAGGGAGGCACGCACAGACACACACAAACCTTCGACACAGCACAGATCATATTTCCGTTGAACTGCTCAATATAATGTACATGACAGTGTACATTTCCATTCTAGCCTGCATCTCTGTGTGTGTGTGTGTGTGTGTGTGTGTGTGTGTGTGTGTGTGTGTGTTTCAAGGACAGAGTCAACTCTCATTGGGGAGGCAGTTCGCCCTATCTGAATCAGATTACATGTCAAACATGGCTGTCCTAGAAGCACCTAATGAAGCCCTTGCGAACGGCCTGGCCTCATGCCGGCAGCCAGATCTTTCTCCACAGAGGGAGGGCTAAAACTGTTCACCGCGATGTTACGTGGTGTTTTTGTGTAACCTCGGTGTCGTTGCTGCAACCCCGTTAACCCCCTATTTAAGCAATAAGATCTCTCTCATCGATCAAGCCCTAGACCAGCGCGAACCGGGTGTGGACGCTGCACACGCCTGGACTCAAACTTGACCTCTGGATTTCCTTGGTGGCTGACCGGGTATCCGCTCCCCTCCCTCCGCCTCCTCCCCAAACTCAATTTCCTCTGTCCAGCTCCGGCACCTTGTCTTCTCACCCCGGCCAGCCCAACGCCGCGTGAAACCCCATGTAAGATTAACAAGCAGAGGAAAGGAGGGGGGGGTCGATAGCTGTTTTAGTGGTGCGTGTGTTCTCTGTGCCTGGCCTCAGTGGAGTGTTCCCAGGAAGACAGTGAGCAGGAATCCACCACACACACACACACACTGCCTCGGGCGCTCTGGAAGAGAGTCTAAACAAGACCGTCCCAGCGGGACACACACACACACACACACACACACACACACACTCACAAGCTACACACACACTGCCCCGCAGCTGCAAACGACCTACTACCCACCTCACACACTGCTGCCTTGATGATATCATTTGTTAATTTGGACAACAAAAAAAGCATTTATCAACACTGGGGCTAATAAATGCATATTTCCAAATAATGTTTCACCACTCAGATCAAAGTTTATTTCCCCACCGTTTCTTTGTTATTCCATCCATCCTTCTTTCTGATTCTAGCAGCGTGAGCCGCTCATCGTTTTCTAGTACTGTGTGTGTGTGTGTTTCGCCTACATCTGTGTGTTTATTCTTATTCCTTGTCCGTGTGTTTCCCTAAAGGGGCAGGAAGCCCGAGGAAGTGCTGCTTTTTCCTCTGTCTTTTTCTGACTGACAAATAAATGGTTCCAGAAAAGTAAGACAAAATGAGACCATAATCAATACAGACACACAGACACAGACAGACAGACAGACACACACGCAGACAGACACGCACGCAGACAGACAGACATGCAGACAGACACGCACGCACACACACGCACTCACACACACACAAACACACACACACAGTCACGCACACACACACAGACAGACACGCACTCACAGCAATCTAATCCGGGAAGAAGAAAAAACTATAAACTCCAAACACACACGTTTAATATGCAAATACACACTGAGCATGGTGTTCCATTGTTCATAAAGAAGCAAGAGAGTGGTGGGGGGGGACCCTGTGATGAGAGATTCACCGCAGCACTGTTAAGATAGGGAATACGACCACAAAAATAATGTTTTCTCCACTTCTGATCAATTTTTAATTTGGCCTGTGCAGGCGAGCTCTTCCCGGGTCTGGGCTGGTAATAATTGGGTTTTATTGACAGCTGCTGTCCCGCGGGAGGCTATTTAAAAGAGGTTTAACCCCAGAGCAAGTCTCAGCCTCTGCTGCCTTTGATGGCGTCAAGTGCATTGATTTTTACTGCAGGAAACGCTGCACATTCCACCTGGAGATATGGGTCCCATGCAGGGCCTCAATTACAAGGCCAGCTCAGACCAGCCCATCTTCTGACCCCTTCACGCAGGGCACAGCACACTCCTTCGATGCTACCCTGCCGGAACCCCAGAGAGCCTTGATAACCCGACCCCTAAACACACATGCCCTTCTTGTACATGCATACATACATCATAACCTAACCCCCAGAGGCCAGCTTCCACCATGATCACCAGATGAGAGGAAAAACGCCCTAAGATTTACACACAAGCAACGTACACTGCTATTTAATGCAGAGAGCAGTCAGAGAACACACACACACACAGGAGAGCTCAGGGCTAGGGGGTAAAATGAGGGGAATTGAGGAGAAAAGGGGGAGGAGGGAGAGTAGAAGGAGAGGGCGAGAGCGAGATCGAGCTGCTGGTATACAGTATCACAAAGCGACGAAGTCGAGAAGCAAATTTGGAAAAAGACATCAATCCAGCAAAAAAATTAAAAAAAATAAAAAGAGCAACATGACAGAAATGAAACAAGATTCCTGTGTTTGAGTTCAGCCCGCTTCCCTGCCCCCTTTCAGCCTCCCATTGAAATTCTGGGCAGATACAAACCCCAAGGCTTTTGACACACTTTTGAAAACACCACACCCCCTCTTTCTTTCCAGCAAGTCTCCAGTGCCGAGCCTAACTGACTAGAAAGAGCAAGGAGGGGGCGGGGTGGGAGGAGGGTGTATAGATCCTGTTTTTTATTAAATACTTTATTTTCAATGAAATGCAGTTGCTTGTTTTTTTTTGGGGGGGGGGGGGATTTCAAGGCTTTTTCCTTTCTTACTCTGCGTGTGTGTGTGGAGCAGGAGTGAGGGGTTGACTTAAGGGGGTTGTTGGGCGTGGGGGGTGCACTGCAGGGAGAAAGGGGGGCGTCGTGATTGGGACCAGGGGGGGGTTTAGAGGTAGGGGTCAAAGATACATTCAAAACCAATCAGAAAAAAACCCAGATATGTTAAAAATATGGATTGGGAGAGGGAATGTGTGGGGATTAAAAAAGTAAGAAAAAGAGGTGCATGGTTGAGGCTACAGCAGAGTTCCCATATGTATTGCTGCTGTCAAATGCTCTTTTTCCCTCACTTCTGCGCTCCAAACACCACTGGGCGAGAGCAGCTTCCAACCCCAGCCAGGTCACCTGTATTCAACGTCCATCCATGTCTGAGGACGTCGGGAGACAACGTGGAAACTGGCCACTAGGGGCAACAGTGAGCGCTATCACCTTCAAATTGGTAATCCAGTGATAGGAAGTTGTTTTTGAGATTTTTTGTTTTGAGCGTATCCCAAATCTGAACCCTAACCTTAACCAGATTTCTGAGTTTATGCCTAAACTTACACACTTTGCCATTTGGAACGTGGATGCATGTCTAATGCTGATGCGAGACTGTGAGAGCTAGTTGTCCTACCCACAATCCCTCCATCCATACCACAGACCTAGGTAGCCTACTACCAAGCTTAAAGAGTGGTGTGTCTGTGTGTGTGTGTGTGTGTGTGTTAGGCTTGGGCGGTATACAGCATATACAGTTGTAGTCGGAAGTTTACATTCACTTAGGTTGGTGTCATTAAAACTCATTTTTCAACCACTCCGCAAATTTCTTGTTAACTAACTATAGTTTTGGCAAGTTGGTTAGGACATCTACTTTGTGCATGACACAAGTAATTTTTCCAACAATTGTTTACAGACAGATTATTTCATTTAGAATTCACTGCATCACAATTCCAGTGGGTCAGAAGTTTACATACACTAAGTTGACTGTGCCTTTAAAAAGCGTTAAATTCCAGAAAATGATGTCATGGCTTTAGAAGCTTCTGATAGGCTAATTGACATCATTTAAGTCAATTGGAGGTGTACCTGTGGATGTATTTCAAGGCCTACCTTCAAACTTAGTGCCTCTTTGCATGACATCACGGGAAAATCAAAAGAAATCAGCCAAGTCTGGTTCATCCTTGGGAGCAATTTCCAAAATGCACGAAGGTACCACGTTCAGCTGTACTAACAATAGTACGCAGGTATAAACACCATGGGACCACGCAGCCATCATACAGCTCAGGAAGGAGATGCATTCCGTCTCCTAGAGATGAACGTACTTTGGTACGAAAAGTGCAAATCAATCCCAGAACAACAGCAAAGGACCTTGTTTAAGATGCTGGAGGAAACAGGTACAAAAGTATCTATATCCACAGTAAAAAGAGTCCTATATCGACATAACCTGAAAGGCTGCTCAGCAAGGAAGAAGCCACTGCTCAAAAACTGTCATAAAAAAGCCAGACTACGGTTTGCCACTGCACATGGGGACAAAGATTGACTTTTTGGGAGAAATGTCCTCTGGTCTGATGAAACAAAAATACAACTGTTTGGCCATAATGACCATAGTTATGTTTGGAGGAAAAAGGGGGAGGCTTGCAAACCGGAGAACACCATCCCAACCGTGGAGCACGGGGGTGGCAGCATCATGTTGTGGGGGTGCTTTGCTGCAGGAGCGACTGGTTCACTTCACAAAATAGACTGCATAATGAGGATGGAAAAGTGTATGGATATATTGAAGCAACATCTCAAGACATCAGTCAGTTGTGGAAAAATGGCTTAAGGACAACAAAGTCAAGGTATTGGAGTGGCCATCACAAAGCCCTAACCTCAATCCTATAGAACATTTGTGGGCAGAACTGAAAAAGCATATGCGAACAAGGAGGCCTACAAACCTGACTCAGTTACACCAGCTCTGTCATGAGGAATGGGCCAAAATTCACCCAACTTATTGTGGGAAGCTTGTGGAAGGCTACGCGAAACGCTAGACCCAAGTTAAAATATGTTAATGGCTATGCTACCAAATTCTAATTGAGTGTATGTAAACTTCTGACCCACTGGGAATGTGATGAATAAATAAAAGCTGAAATAAAGCATTCTCTCTTCCCACTATACTGACATTTCACACTTAAAATAAAGTGGTGACCCTAACTGACCTAAAACAGGGCATTTTTACGAGGATTAAATGTCAGGAATTGTGAAAAACTGAGTTTAAATGTATTTGGCTAAGGCGTACATAAACATCCGACTTCAACTGTATCCTGGGATGATTTTAGGAGATAAAGCAGATCGCGTTCTTCATTTCATCCATCATATTCTTTTTCATTACGAAGCTTACAGGTAGTCCCGTCACATGGTGTGTGTTTACAAGCACACAATGATGAGGGACAGTCAGTCACCGTTGTGCATAACCCACCAGGTGGTTTAGTTACAGTATGGAATTCACAACTAAATGTTTGCCAGCTAGATATCTTCTAACTATTATTAAGTTAACGGTCTAAAATGTTCTAAATGCTCTGCAGTTATGCATTTGGTTTAGCTTCTTGCAAAATCAAAATCTCCTGGATCAAGAGCCTTGCGGTCTTATATTTGTTTTGTGCGTGTAACTGGGAGTAGCAGTTTTGAGTTACTTGTGTAACTTTGCGAGCCGGAATGTCTGTCCTGCAAAAAGTTTCTATCAGACACTGCATAAAATGTTCGCTATGCGGTCATTAGCATTTAGATAGCATTCCCTATGGTATTTAACATGTACTTGTTAGCATTGCTAACCTTCAGATTACAGATGCTCAGTGGGGTTTGAAATTGCGGCCCTTGTGTTCAGTGCCGGTATTACCGAATACCCTAGGATGACACAAGGTTGGTATGAAGGTATGGCAATCTGGATACCGCCAAAGCCTAGTTTGTGTGTACATGTGGGCGTGTGTTTGCCTAGTTGCGTGTTATCCTGAATATTGCAGACAGTATGTGACAGCATTTCCTATCGCTCCCCTTCAACCATGAATGACAGTGTTTGTGTACTGCACCAATCCACTCACAATCCCAGGTGACTACTAAAACCCAGCACTGCTAAACACATCCTGCCCACATCCTCTTCTCTCTTCCTCTATTCTTTCTTTCCCCTTTCCCTCTCTTAGCACTGGTCGGTTGTCCTCTTTTCTACCTTCCTTCCTTCCCCTTGCTCTCCCTCTCGCTCTTTCTCTCTCAAAATACAGCCTTGACAGGGCCAGAAGGTAATGATACAGCTGCCATGACGCAACAAGCAGACCTGTCCACTGTCAAGAATTGAAATCATGAAGGAATAAGCTGTCATTAAGAGGGCCTCTCCCTGCAGTGGAGCTGTCAGCCCGGCTGCCTCCCTCCACCCCTCTTCTCCTCTCCTGCCTCCCGACTCTGCCTGTGCTGCCACTGGGGCCCGCGCTGGAGTGGGCTCCCCTCGCCTGTCACTTTACAGCCAGGCTCTGGGAATAGCGCCATTTCCACACCATCCGCAACAACTGTGCCGAGTGTGAGGGAGAGTGGTGTGAGTGGTGGAGTGTGTGTGTGTGTTCGTGCATGTTCTGTGTGTGTGTGTGTTTGTATGGATACATGTGTCTCTGTGTGTGAGTATGGATACATGCGCCTGTGTGTGTGTGTGTGTAGCATAGTGTACTCACACATACAATATCAGAGTAGTCATAAACGGCAAGGTATAGCTGTCATATATAGCTGGTATAGCCGTCATATATAGCTGGTATAGCTGTCATAACTGGGCCTCCATTGTTTTGAAACCACACACTCAGGCATTGCTTATTTAATTGTCATAGTCTTGGCGACAGTGTGATAGCTTGTCATAGACGTTGGTACAGCATACTTGTTATCCATAGTGGACACTAGGGCTGGTCGTTTTCACTGTGGCTACTGATATAGCCTAAAGGTTGGCGTCCCAGAAATAAGTGTGTTTTGAGTAAGGCAGGTCTGATGGTGAGAGCCAGGGAAGGTTGCCCTCAGATTCACCCCTGATGGGGGAGAGGCACATGCCCGGTCAAGGGGAGAGGGGGGGGGGGGCGTCTGGGGTCTGATTAATCAGCGCAAACTCCTTTTCCCACAATCCACGGCTTTGCCAGAACTGATCCCATTGGACAGGAGGCCGGGGCTAAGTGTGGCTTCAAAGGAGGACGGAGAGGAATGAAAAGTGGGGGTTTTCTACCGCTGACATATACATGGTGTGAATTCCCCCTCTGCCTGGCGATATGGCTGCTCGTGCGTGTGGGTGCATCCGTGTGTGTGTATATGTGTGTGTGTATGTGTGTGTGTGTTGTATGGCTAAACGGCTCTCATCGTCTCCATTAGAACACACTGGGGGGGGGGGGCATGTTTGAGGGGTGGTGAATGAATTGTATCCTGCCGGAATGGCCTTTGTTAGGAAACAGTATAACAGTTTATTATAGCAGAGCACCATTCTGGAATGGTTACCACATAAGGAGAGGGAACACCTATATCAGTCCCGACAACACTTTAGCCTCCTCAGACAGTACACACTCCACCGTTCAATATCCTGGACACGACAGCTCTCTGTGGCTGTACAGCTCTCCAAGAGAGGAGTCTTCCGGACAGGAAAGGGGAGAAAATGAGAGAAGAGAGGAGGACATGATGAATCTGCAGCGGGAGGTTCCACTTGATCTCCTGGTCGGCCATGCGTTAATCAGCGCACCTGAGATGAGAGGCGGAGATAAACGTCTCCTCGTAGAGCCGGGCTAGAGCTACCACTCGGGTCGTCAGAGAGGGAACTGTCGGTCTGCCTCGCTTCCGCTTTTCCTAACCACGTAACCAGAGTTTTTCCCTGGTCTGGTCATAACTCCTGGCTTCTCTCCTAACACCTATGCAATCTCAGAGGCCTCACCTTGGGTCAGTTGCGCATTTTCCCTACTAATGGTTAAGGTTGTGATTGGGAGAGGAGGAACTGATCCTAGATCTGTACCTAGGGGGTAATTTCACTAGGAAGCGCCAACAGCAGTGGCTAATAGGTATCCAGCCACATCCCAGTGTAAAGCCAGAGTGGAAGGACTTCCTGTAAATGCCATGATGACCATGTGTCAAAGGCGTAAGGATTACGGCTCCTTGTTTTATCATGATGAATGGACACGGGCTACACTCACAGCGGTCTCTATATCTCGCCTGTCACTTTGCGTCTGAGGAACGCAACTCTCCGGGCAAATGTAATAATAACCAGTCGTACTGTAACACACACACACGTCTGCTCCAGTCGCGCTGGCAAATAAACCTGGTCGTCTGCGCAAGTCTTTATGACATTTAGAAGGCGGGAGAGAGGGAGAAAGCAGGGATCTCCCCTAAGTCAATTTGAACGTTGGGACGATTGAATTAGGCAGGTAGCTTAGGCCAGGTTGACAAATGAGCGCTGTGATGAGGGGGGAAATAAGAGTGTGGAGAGCCGGGGCTTCCGGGCACGCTGACGCAGTCCTGCGGTACACAAGGGCACGGGGAGAAGAAATGAGAATCTAAATTACACTTCACACAGCATCGGCATCACGGCTCGCGCTAAAACTTCACCTGGGTTTACACATTATGGATGAAAGTCTGTGGAGGAATGTGGCCGCCCTAAAATAGGGCTTTTCATTGGAGAGAGCCCGAACAAAACAATAGAATACCTCTCAGAGAAGGAAGTGAAAGGAGAGACTCGAGGTGGTCTCAAAGCTTCCCCACTCCTAAAGGCCTTTCTTCACTACCCCACATCACTACCATTATTTACAACAACATACTGCTTCCACCCCCCAACCCAAACCTTGGGTATCTCTAGGGTACATCCTCGTGAAGGAGGGCACGGCCCGGGATGCCTTCCAAGGGTCTTCGAGAGAGAGGGGGTGTGAGAGCGAGACGGAGAGAGGTAGAAAGAGAGAGAGAGAGAGAAAGAGATGCAGAGAGAGAGATAGAGTGTGTTTGTGTGTGCCGTGTTGAGGGGGGAGCCACGCTGATCAGGGAGCACGGTGATGTGAAGCTGCTGGAGACCTGAGGGCTGACCTGCAGCTAAGACTCCACACAGACAGACAGAGAGAGAGAGAGATCACAGCCTATAACACTGAACTGCAGCGCCACACAGGGGAATACAAAGAGAGATGGGGGGGTGGGGGGGGTTGAACAAGATGCATGTACAGAAATAGGCTACAGGCCTGCATACTCTCACAATAACCCGTTTATAAATTGACAAAATCAAACTGAAACCAAGAAATATATACACCACAGAAACAACACAGAATCACATGTTCAATGTCCCTTACACACACACACACACACACACTGCAGCCTAGACTCATCTAAAAAGCCCCGGCCAAGCTACAGCCCTAACCAACCAGGCTACCATAGGTCACAAGGCCACACCCAGGTCTGCCATTGACGAAGACAAACAAGACCCATACCTAAACACAATCTGCAGAGCCCACCCCATGGTTACCCCATGGTAACCGCATCCACCCCTACCAACCTAACACCTCTGTACCCCTGGCAGGTTAACCCCCCCCCCCCCCCCCCCCGCCCCCCACAGTGTCACCCGGGTGGGCGGCGCCCCTACCTCCTGGGCGCGGGTGATGAAGGGGATCTGTGTTCCTGAGTCAAGGTCTTGGTTGATGATGAGGCGTCGTGCCCACTGGCCGGCCCGGACCACCCCGCAACCCTGGATGAGCACCAGCAGCTTGGCAGGGTTGGACATGGCATCAGCACTCAGGTAGATGAAGCTCCTGGGCTCCTCCGCTGTGGCATCCACCTGGTCACATGACACAGTATCATCCTTTCATTAGTGCTGCAATTAAAAAAAAATATGTAATCAAATTCATTCAAGTACAGTACTCGGGAAGGTCCTGCTAGCATGTTTTTGGAAGGGTGGGTGGGTGGGACGGAGGGTCTGACATCCTCTGTAGTAACGAAGTCCAGTGCGTGTGTCCTCAACTGCCCTTGGATGGACGAGGTCCCCAGCGTGCCTAGAGGAATCTCTGAGGAGACACGCACTGTCCATAAAAACCATGGGTGGCAGCTGCAGGAACTTAATCCAAGCAGACAAAGAAAAAGGGGAGGGGGAGAAATCTCAGCCTTTCTTCTCTTTCTTTCTCTTGTTCCCTCCTTCTATACTTGGCCCTGGTTAATCTGCTTAAAATCTGCGGTCACAAGTTCAACTCGAGGCAGGTGGACGGACCCACCACTACCACACAGCCACGGAAACAGTGCGATATTCCGGCGGAATAATAAGATAAATAGGGCAGGCAGAGTGTAAAAGTGTACAGGTGTAATAAAAAAAACTGGGTTAGCGCCGTGATTTATAGGTTGTTAGCGCCGTTAACGGCTCCTCCCTGCGCCAGAACAACAGAGGTCGTAAATATTCACTATGAACAGGGAGAGAGAAATGCTAAGAGGAAAAGGACCAATCTTCCTCAGAAACGAAGAGCAACGGGGGTGGGGGGTGGGGGGGGGGGGGGGGGGGAGTCAAGCCTGTGTTGAATGTTGGGATGAGCAGAGAGCTAGAATGCTAGAATGGTCCAGTAACAGGGAATCAAGTCCCTTTTGAGAGCATTTGAATGCAAAACAGATTAAGCAACAGCTTTTCCTGACTCGGGAGACGACGTGTCACAAATACAGTTTGTTTGTTGAGGTGACACTTTTGGACAAAGACAGAGAAATCAAACGGCGTATTTCCTTCTCATCCGATCCTAGTTTTTTTTCCTCGGGACACTCAACATCATAATCATTCTCGGAAGACGACGCATTTACGTAAACTTTCACATTTAATATCCCCTATAATCTTTAAAGGCCTGAAAGCCTCTGGGTTTTTTTGTTCACTCGCAAATACTTACCGGCACGATTTCCTTTGTCAGGTTGCACTTTGTCTCCAGCAGTTGGTAAACATAACGAGTGATAATCTGAAAAAAATAAAAAAGAATCATCTTTATTCGCAACGAACACAACAACGGCACAGTTTTGCGGTACACACCTCATGTTGATGTCACTTCCAAATCCATGTACAGCAACACATTAAGAACAGCATGCAGCTTGAGTGAGGAATCATGTACTTTTACTTGGTTCGTGTACACAGTGTATAGTCAGTGTATTTGGCCCCTAGACAGACAGGCAGTACTGTACGTGTGAGCTAATTGAAAGTTTGAGTTTATTTTTTTGCATGGACTGTGCACATTAATCAATGTTTCAGTAAAAGTGCCGGTTTTAGTGTGTTCGGAGTTGGACGAGCCGCGATCTTGGAGCTCAGAGCAGTCCCAGTATAGAGGGAATGGAAGCCAAGGGAGGAAATCAGTGACACAAGCACCGAGCTGATGCAAGACATGTTTATCCTCCCAGCCACAGCACCGAGGAACTTGTATACAGTGCAATTTCAACCCCAGGACAACGGTTTCATGGTTCAATGACATCAACAACTTTCTTGCTTTTTTTTAACCCCGTCTCCTCCCCTTTCTCTCTCTCCCTCCCGTCCGGACTCCTCGGGCAGCTGAAAACACAAGGGCTTTTGTGGCGTCGTTTGGTTTGGAAGCGTTTGAGAGAGGGATGAGGGAGGGGGAGAGGAAAAAAAACTTTCTGCCGGTCGTGTTTTGGCGTGTTTGTAGCGGATGATGATGATGTCTCAGCTGTGGGGGTTTGTGGGGTATTACTGGGGGTGTTTATCAGACGTGCCCAGCCTGGCATGGAGGTGCAGCAATGTGGTCGAGTGGCCCAAGCCGGGTGGGTGAGGATAAGGGGCGTGTGGTGTGGCATTGTGTTGGTGAGGTCTGTGGCGCCTGGGGGACGTCTGCTGTGACCACACGGACAGCTGGACAGGTCAGAGTCAGGTCCCTCCCTGTCCTCTGTGTTTGTGTTCGCTTTAGCCGGACTCCCTGGAGCCGCGCAGGAGACCATGGGGCTGGGAGGGAGAGATGGGGCGCCGTGGAGGCAGAGCGTGTCAGGTCTGAGCCCTGAGACACACAGGAGACCAAGGGGCTGGGAGGGAGAGATGGGGCACCATGGAGGCAGAGCGTGTCAGGTCTGAGCCCTGAGACACACCGGAGACCAAGGGGCTGGGAGGGAGAGATGGGGCGCCATGGAGGCAGAGCGTGTCAGGTCTGAGCCCTGAGACACACCGGAGACCAAGGGGCTGGGAGGGAGAGATGGGGCGCCATGGAGGCAGAGCGTGTCAGGTCTGAGCCCTGAGACACACACAAACTGAGTGACCACTGTCACACTGTTGCCTAGGTACTTCAACCTATTTACATCAGTAGAATACAACATAGTACACCCATACGCCAAAACTACTAGATAGCCGTATGGTACGGTCACAGGATCCAACATTGCAGAGTTAAACCAATACCTAGAAGTTCAGCATTCAAAGCCCACAGTCTCATCGAAGCAAAGTCAGAGGGAAAAGGCTAAAACCAATCATTATAACCGCATGCTCTTTTAAAGCCTAAAGAATGTCATCGCTGACCTGATTATGTGTCTAAAGAAACACATTATGGACAAATGATGCCGTGAGATACGATTAGGAGGGATTAGCCAATCGCAGGCCTGGCGGACAGGCCAAATGAGATGACAGATTTGACCCGCTAGATGAGGAACGCGCCGAACGCTAAGAGATATAGCTGTGGCTAACATCAGCTAATTCACTAAATGTCAGGCTCCCCGGTGAAGACTAAAATGATTGCGAGGCTCAATATGCAAGTTTTTAATGGCATCAATAACCCAAGCAGGAAATTTCATTTGTGCTACATTATTTGTTCAGTGCCTCAGGTGGCCTGAAAACCATCTGATGTGGAAAAAGAGAAGGAATGGGGAGGTGGGGGAAGTGGACTGGGAGCGTGTGTGTGTGTGTGTGTGTGCACGCCTATGTAGGCAGCGCGTGCATGAAGCATTAGTGTAGATGTGCTGTTTCGCGTGTGTCCGTCCGCCGGTACACAGAGGTCTTTGTTCAGGTTGACAGACAGGCCCAGGGTCAGGATACAGGGGCTTGCTGATTGGAGTCAGATGAGGAAGCACAGCTCTGAGATCAGTATCACTCCAGGCCCGGATGAACGAGAGAGGGAGTCCACACACAAGCCCAAAATAACAAACCCCACAGAGGACTTTTTAATTTATTTTACCCTTATTTATTATTTTACAAGGTAAGATGACTGAGAACACATTTTCATTTACAGCAATGACCTGGGGAATAGTTACAGGGGAGAGGAGGGGAGATGAATGAGCCAATTGGAACCTGGGGATGATTAGGTGACCATGATGGTCTGAGTGACAGCTTGGGAATTTAGACAGGACACCGGGGTTAACACCCCTACTCTTACGATAAGTGCCATGGGATCTTTAGTGACCACAGAGTGTCAGGACACCCGTTTAACGTCCCATCCGAAAGACGGCTCTCGACACAGGGCAACATCCCTTATTACTGCCCTGGGGTATTTGGAATATTGTTTTGGAGACCGTCCAACACCACTTCCAGCAGCATCTGGTCTCCCATCCAAGGACCGACCAGGAACCATCTTGCTTTGCTTCAGAGGCAAGCCAGCAGAGGGATGCAGGGTGGTATGCTGCTGGCAACATGGTCAACTTAGATGACATGGTTACAGAGTCAAAATATCATATGCTGATGGGAGCTGTTAACCATATACACACAGAGGCAAAGAAGTGCAAACACACACACACACACACACACACACACTACAAGAAACGTCACTACTACGAGAAAATGGCTACCATCACCGCGTGGGCCTCAGCCATCTCTCTCTGCAGCCGATCAGCAGCATAAGCTACAGCACTTTGTCACATCATTAACACAGTGTTATTAGTCTTATAATGAAAGGCCTGGCCCTGCAGGTAGTGGAGGAGTGCTAAGTGGTTCTGTCTCTCTCTCTCCCTGGAGCTATGTCTGTCTGGGGCTGGTGCTGCTGAGGTTGATTGTGATAGTGGGGGTGCACTCAACACTGACGGGGATTGGGGACATTTGGCTGATGCCCCCCCCCCAAAAAACAGCCCAACTGTCAAATTTAGACGTGCTGCCGGTATTACTTAAACTACTCGCCGTGGCAAAAATGACAGCGTGGCCAAGTGTGGCGAGGAAGATGAGGAGGAAGACGCATCTACCCCTGACCCCGTTGAACCTGGGACATCAGTTGGATGGTGTCTCCACATGTCTCTGAAAGCAGCTTTGCGGTCACCACCTCCACATCCCAAGGTCTCCTCTACTCATTATCAAGGCCAGTCGTTTCTCAACAGACCCTTCCGTCTCCCTTTCTCTGGGGGCCTATGTGGTTCGTTTTAGGGGAAGTGCTGTGGTGACGTACCCCACGGTGCCCCAGGAACCAGGAGGAGCAGAGAGGAAGGAAGGGTTTACAGGAGGGATCAGTCTGTGTGTGGGGGGGGGGGGTAATCCTAGGGAGCATGTGTGTGGCCGGTGCCAGCTCCCACTGCGGTAGACAGCTGAGATTGGAGGGAGGGAGGGCGGGTGGGTGACTGGCCTTGACCAAGCCCTTTCCACTGAGTGGGCGAGCGATAGGCACCTCTCCTACCCTTCTCCTCTTCTCTCTACTGCCCCCCCCCAGTTAAGGCCTTAATGAAGACCACTGTGTCGGTAAGTCGATCTGTTTGTAAACTAACCTGGTGGAAAAACCCTCTTCAAACTAACAGGGGAGGGCCTTCCTCAGATAGAGAGGGATGAAAGAGAGAGGGGGGGGGGGGGGGGGTAGAATCCAGACCTCCCACATTGTGTAATGCTCTGATTACTCCAGTCATGCTTGGTCCAGCTGACCTCTCGAGGTGATAAGAAGATGATCCACCGGACATGGGGGTGGGGGGAGAGGAGGAGGGGATAGATGGGAGAGGAGGGGGTGAGTGTTGCCCCAGACAAGGGAGGTGGGGATGAGGGTTACAACTAGATAACGGGGGTGCGGGGGGAAAGGTGGGAGAGGAAGGGGTGAGTGTTGCCCCGGACAAGGGAGGTAGGGGGAGAGATGGGGATGAGGGTTACAACTAGGGTTACAAAGCAATCAGTAATTTGCCAAAGTTTCTAGAATCTTCAGCAATTTTGGTAATTAACAGAAAATCTATGGCAATCTATCATAATTTATACTTGGATATTTTTTTTGAAACAATTATTCACATATTTTATTCATTTATTTTATCTGTGTCCATATTGTCCATACAGTTATAGTAGCTATACCATATGGTTCAATAGAAAATAGCTTAATTCGTGAAAAAAGCACCTAATGGCATTATTACCTCTGCAGCTTGTCCAACTATTTACTTTTTTCACAACTGCCACCAACAGTTTGATGCCAGAATATCGACAACAAATACATACTGATAATGTGTACAAGAATATTTCATGCAGAAACCTGGATATTAAACAGAACTGGTATTCACTAAATTGATGGTTGATATTTCAGATAATGTTTTACAGCTTTGTCATTGTCATTTTTATTTAAAAATCATCTAATTCAATAATTTCATATATTTTACATGTGATGATGCCACACAGAGGGACAGAGATAATTACAGACACCTGTGATCATCTGAAGTACCCAAAAGGGCCACTAGATGTCTTGTGATGGGTTACATAAAATCCTTGAAAGAAACCAACATTCTGGTAGTTTACTGGTAAACTTCTAAAGTTTCCGGTAAAACACCCTCGCTTTGCAACCCTAGTTACAACTGACATGGGGGGGGGGGGGGGGGGCGTTGAGGGTTACCCCGGGTCTGACCATAGCTCAAAAGCCCAAACACAGACCACAAGTGGCTTTGGAGCAGGCCTGCCCTGCTCTGTCCAGTGATGGTTAGCGATGTGGACCTGAGGAATGGGAGAGTGCCTGAAACTGGCTGGTTTAAGTATCGCTCTACCGCCACACTTCCCAAAAAGAGAGAGAGACAGAGAGGGAACGACAGACAGACGGAGAAAGAGCGAGAGACACACACGAGAGCAGGCGGGTCCGGCGCTCTCTCTAAAAGCCACTTATGCAGAGAGGAGGCACACGGCGACGATATCAAAGCTGTTTACATAATGAAAGTGAGGAGAGCTCGGCATGGTTACAGTGACAGGGCCCGGGAAAGAAACGCTTCTTCTTTACGGAAGAATAGAAAAAGATGAAGAAAATCCCCAAACAACAACAAAAAGACAACGGCAGCAGTAAAGCAAAGCTACAGGAGAAGAATGGTGTTTATTTTAAGGGTTGGCTTGTCTAACATCAGGCTGAGATTTAAAATAGAGTCAATTGTTGTCTTACTTCAGCCCCCTCCCGCCTCGTCTTTTTATCAGTGGGGTATATGGAAGAACAAAGCTGATGCACTCCCAAAGCAATTCCCACAAGGTCCCTGTGTTGTGTCTGCCTGTATCTGGGGGAAGTTTGTTCTCCGGAGAGAGGGAGGGAGAGAGGGAGAGGGGGGGGGGGGGGTCTGCATGGAGGCTCATCTCACTTCCTCTCCCTCTCTCCCTCCTCTCAGGCTACGCACTGTGCCGCGCTGCACTCCTTAATGGCAGTCTAATGACCACCTCAGGTGTTACCTCAGAAGCCGGCCGAGGGATAATTCACTTTTAAAGTACGGCGCCGTGGCTGCCTGTGCTTAGGCTCTCCTCCCTCCCTTCCCCACCTACCCTCCCTCCCTCCCTCCCTCTCTCTCTACCAGCCGCGCCGTGGGGTTCGAGGAGTGATGAGATGCGATAAATCAAGAGAGACAGCTGCCATTTTGCTCCTCTTTAGAGGGATCCTCTTAACTTCCAAAACAAAACGTCCGTGACTGATAGGGGTGTGTGGGCTCGCCGTTGCCATCGCACGCCCTGCTTCCCCATCTCGCTCACGGGTATACAGTAGAGCAGAGGCCTACCGCTTCCTCCCCAGGTGGGTGAAGGTGTCTGTTTCATCATTACACATCAGTTCTACACTCCTTTGAAAAGGTAACATGACTCGTGACGATATAAAACACCAGATTGCGGATTAAATCAGCATGTACTGTTCATACGATCAATTCAACTGCATGTACAGCACACACAGGACCCACTGGTGTTAACTAGTAGCTTTGAGCTCGTCTTCGCAAAACTGGCTCTACTGTATAAAGGGCTGAGCCAACGATACACACGGCAGAGAGAGAGAGAGAGAGCGAAACACACAAAGAGAGAGAGATCTTCACAATACAGCCATCTGGCTGGGCCCAGGTTCATTAGAATATTGTGTGTGTGTGTGTGTGTCATTCCACAGATGCAGGGAGGTGGGGAGAAAAATCCTCATTTATTAACAGCTTAATTCAGCTCCATCTGGGCCTGGCATCATGCTTGTCATCTATCAGGGGGAACTATCACTTACAGCAACAATTACACTTTCACTGAGCCCTACAGGGCCCAGGTCACCCTGATTCTACACACACAGGCATGCAAGAACGCGCACCCAAACACACACATAACCGCAAAGGTAATCCTGGAACACACACACACACACTCACGAACAATAGCTTATGAAGAACTGCAGAAGTGTGCATGCATGCACACACACACTTACTGAAATAGACAGACACAGCTCCAAGGGGTACTAGATAGCGTTCAATGATGCAGATCAAACAATGATCTCTCATTCGTGTGTGTGTGTGTGTGTGTGTGTGTAGCGGGTTCGGCTAAGACAATAGTGGGAAATATTAACACGGGGAGAAGGTGGATCGGCTGACTGAGCAAGAGGCAGGCGTTTCAATTTCCCCCGCAGCCCCCAGAGGCCCCCCCCCCTCACACACACACACACACACACACACAGTAAGTTAATGCCTCCATCTCTCTCTGTTTTCCAGTCAATATCAACACCAGGACAGAACGGGTGAGGCTGAGGGGAAGGGGATCGCTCTGCTGGGCTTCAACTAGCTTCAGTTCACTACCAGGTTGTGGTTCACTCAACGGTCAAATAAAATACATCTCCTTTGAAACAACGATCAGCACTAAATGACGATCGGAATATAACTAGCATACCGTCCCCCGCCGTGCCTGTGTGTGCAGCGTAGCCTGGCGCTGCGTAGCGATGCTGCCTGGGTTCCTGTCGTACTAATGGAGACGTCAGAGCGGGGATGCTCTTGCCCCTGTTCCCTGGCCGATGGAGGCTTTTTCATGCATTAGGTTTAATCTGGCTGACAACATGCAGAGAAGACCAGGGCTTTCACACACGCCACTCACACAGATACCAGAACAAACAGCCTTTAATCGCTGTACAAGGTCTTATCCAAACAGGGAGAACAGATGTGACGCTTCTGCCGCTCACACACGCGCGCACACACACCCCCACGTACCCACAGGGATCGACACAATAGCAGTTTATTCAACAAACAGCACCTTAAAATATTGGCTTCGTGAGGCTGGTATTCAGAGGTTTTCAAACAACTCAATTCAATATGCTAATTCACCACAAACTGGGACATCATAAAAACCCGTTCTTGCAGAGTACAGTGAAGGATTTGTGCTCCTTGGAAAGATCTTCGCATTTAGCTGTAAAATATATAAATAAAATGAGAATAATTATTAAAATCTGGGCCCACAATGCAATGCCCCTGCATTCAACCCCAGCTGCGAATCTTTCCTCCATGCCGGCCATCGAGACATCGTCCACCCATTCAGACGAGGCTGAAGTGCAAATTGGACATCTGGTGCTGTGATGCCTCTCACAATGTGGCCGCCATTTCTCCCTAGCACTGCACTGTCATAGCTAGCTCTGCTCTGAAGACTGGCAGGGCCACCGAAGAGAGGGAGGGAGGGAGAGCGAGAGAGACAGAGGCAGAGAGAGACAGAGAGAGTGAGGGAGGGAGAGACAGAGAGAGACAGAAAGAGAGAGATGATGCTAGCCCCCACCCATGCGGGTTGGGTGGGCGCTCTCTTGCTCATACACCCCCAACCCCAGGGACAGTCATGGAAGGGCATAGCATCTCCTTGCTTCCCTTTCCACCCCTGCACAATGCATATTGGGTAGTGCACCCACTCCAAGGCGATTGGTTGATCGAGGGCATGCATGCTTCAGGACGGCCATTGTTGTGAACGAGGGCTCTCAGCTGCCAGATTTTTTTGCGCTCACCTCTAAACCTTGAATTACCCAAGGCCTGATCACTCTCACACACACACACAGGAGTCCTAACCAACAAAAGCCACGCAACTCTCTGTAACTCTACTCCAATATCTCGTTATCACCGCTAGCTTCACCATCGGCAAAGCCTTTACGTTCTCAATGAACGAGACGCCGCCTCTTTTAAACCACAGAATGTCAACACCGTATTAGCTCCGTAACGAATTAACTAAACGTCTGGGCCTGCGCCTGATGTCTGAGTTCAGGAAGTTTAAATGACTGTGTTCTCGGGACTACTCCAATCCGCACGACCAAAATGTTTGCCTCCAGCGTTTCAGATGCTGGCGAGATACCAGCAGGAGAAAGGGAGCCTTCAACAAAAGGCTAGTTCACAAAGGACGTACCTGGATTAGAAATGAAACACACAGGTAATCCCACCAAAGAGTCCATCTTTCACTTTGAACTTGAAAGGACGCAGGGAACCATTAAAAGCAAAATAGCAGGGTTGCAAATGAAACAAAATGTTTACCAAAGAAAAGCATTGGTTTGGGATTAGCTCAGGCAAATTGCATGGGTTGAGATGGAGCGAAGGCAAAGGGAACTTTTGGGTGAGGTGTGACAGTGTGATGGGTACATTGCACGTCAGTCAGTGCGTCAGTCCCGTCCGTCTGTCAGGGGCTAACCTAACCTTCAGGCTGGTAATCCTGACAAACGGATATCAAATACAAGTGTATTGGTCACTTACACATCTTTAGCAGACGTTATTGCAGGTGTGGCGATATACAGTATGTAGGCCTACATTGTGTGACATATGAGCTCTGTGCAGCAGCGTCTTCATATACCAGAATACTTACCGACTCTGTAGGACACACACACACCTGCTATAGCAGTGAAAGTGTTGAGGACCTGGTGGGATTAAGGGTGTTTTGAATGTGAAGGTGTAAACAGCAAGAACGCTGAGCCAGTTATAAATCAGGGCTTGATCACTCAAAACAACACACACACACACAAAGACGGGCGTCCACCACTGCTGCCAAGGAGGATCCAGCACGTCCTGCCAACCACCGTGCCCACAAACACACATCACTCTCAAGAGATGTGCCAGGCAGAGCCAAACAGAAGACAACTCCGAGAAATAAAAGAACACACACAGTCATGTCACATGGTGTGTGCGCGGTGCGTGTGTGTTCAATACCGCTCTGAATCAAATGAGAATTATTTGATCTGGGAAGAACAGATACAACAAAATCAACATCAAAGTTTTGCCCTTAATAATAAAAAATGGCAGGGATCTATTCTCTCATTTACTTATTCAAATTCAGGGATCCATTGCTTTCCTCTTCCATGTTGTTGTAATGAACTTCCTATCCTATAGTAAAACAGAAATTTTTCAAGTAAAAACAAAAGTAAAAAATGACAATATGACGTACGCCCTGATGATCAATAGACAGAGGTAGAGAGGGATGATGACTGGGGATAAGCAGCAACAGTACCTACCTCTCCCAGGGCCTCGTAGCGTTTCTGGTTCCACCTGTGGAGATCCTCCCGGGCGTTGAACGCATACGCCTCGCCCGTCGTGGTGTGCCTCAACCTGCCCTCTGATAGGCAGACAGACCGAGGGAGAGACGGAGAGACAGACAGAGACCGACAGAGGGACAAACAGAGCGACGTACAGACAGGAACCGACAGGTAGACAGGAAGATAGATAGACAGACAGACAAAGACAGACAGAGGGACAAACAGAGAGACGTACAGACAGGAACCGACGGGTAGACAGGAAGATAGACCGTGACGAACAGACAGAGACAGAAAGACAGACAGAGACAGAAAGACAGACAGACAAAGAGAAAGATGGAAGGACAGACAGAAACAAAGTTAATCGAGGCCAATCATTGAGACTGTTTGAAACCCTGTCCAGGGGGGAGAAGTGGGGAAACTTATTTCAGTATCTCAAGTGTTTCTGTGCCGGTGTAGGGGTCAATCTAGCAAACAAATTGGAACATAACTTACAAATTGAAAAATCCTCGGAGAAAATAGCAGGCAGTTTCAAATTCATGGGCTGACTATCAATTAATCAATCCCAGTAGCCATTCAAAATGGAACCGGCCTCAACTATAAGCGTTCAACTGTGTTTGGAACATGCATGGCCGAAGGGTCTGGAAGGAAAACGCTGGACCAATTCCTCAGGTTCCCGAAAGTAAGGGAAAACTAAAACGCTGTTCAAACCGACTGCCGCTTAATTATGTCAGGAAAGCTAATGATAGTGTGAGGCGTGGAGCAGCGGTAGGAGAGGGGGGAAAAAACCTGGTGTTAGGTTTCTACCTCCGTATGGACATGCTGAAGTAGTTCCGCCCTGTCAAAAGAAGCAAACTAGCTTTGACCTTCCGTTCAAACTGAGCCCCATGCTTTTCTGCGCCTCTCTCCCTCCACGCAATTAAAAGCGTTTGTGGCTTCGGTCCCCCCCCATCTGGCAGGTACAAGGCCCGGGGATACGGAGCGCTCTTTCCAGTCACGAGGCCAACGGCCTTCTGGGACGTCTGGCAGCTCAGGCCCAGACAGCAGGGTGTGGCGTAAACTCTCTATCCTTCTCATTCCTTCTTTATCTCTCGCTCTCTCCCTTTTTTTCTCCTCGTCCTGGCCTCGTCACATTTCTCTGTAGCCACATCCACCTGAGATGTGAGGAGGAGAGAGAGAGAGAACACCACAACTGTTCCCCACGCTGCCTTCGAGGCTGGCCTTTGAATGGCAGCCAATCAGCATTCACTCTCATTGACCCTGGCAACTCCAATGCCACCGCTCTCTACCAGGCCTAGCCAAGCGGGGAGCGACTGGGTGCAGTGTATGTGCATTAGGAGTTACATTACGGGCAGAAGTGGTTGAATCATTGGGTGGAAACTAGGGATACAAACACAAATTCATAGTTTACAGGGGAGAACTTTTTAACACCTGTGTTTATTTTCATAGCCCAGGATCATTTTACAATAACAGCCAAATGAGGAACAAGCAGAGAATAATGTGATGAGGGAGAGAGCAATTCAAGACTAGTAGCTTTTTCATGCTAAACAATTATCCCTGCGTCGGTTTAATGCCTCCAAATACAGAGGTTTACAATGAGGCCATCTATCCTTCCGTTGACACGGCAACATAAAGCACAAAACAGTGTTCAATTTAATTGTGACCTCTTAACGACTGCAAAACGCATAACGCTGAAAAACTCAAAAGTACACAACCCAAATAGCCGGAGGGTCTCATACTTTCTCAATTATTCCGCGACGGCAAACCCCAACCCCCTAAAAAAAAGCATCACGTTAAGATAAAAGATTGCATAAGCATTTTCATCTCTCCCTAAATTGCACCACTTTACAACCGGTTATCGTGTGATAAATCTTACACTGCTTACTCGCCCGACCTTACAACATTTTGCTTTCATCGTTAGCTGTTAGACAACATTTAACACCGAAAAGCCAGTTTGTCAACACGGAGAACTAATAGCTAGCTTGTGCCTAAGAGATGTGCACGGGGGGGGGGGTCGGGTTTAAAAAGGCGCCCGCAGAAATGTACCTTGAAGAAATCAATTATACATTCACGGTGGAGAGAGGAGAGATCTACTAAACAACGGTGTGTGTATGTGTGTGTGTGTGTGTGTGTGCGCGCATACGTGCTTGTGTGTATACGAGAGTTCAGCTCCATCGCCTCCACAACACGGCCTCTCAGAGGATTACGTTTCTGCAACTTTTCTCCCCTTTTCTAGCATAATTAGCATGCCGTTCTCGATTTTGGCGCTTAATTAGGTGTACATAACCTTGGATTTCCAGTAATGAAAAACCGGAGGGCTACTGTGATGAAGCCATCATCTTTATAATTAAGATACCTGTATCAACTGTACACAGCCTCCTATATATTCATTTCATGGTCATATTTCTTTTTACACTACATAGACGTAGGCTAACTTTGCTGCTGGAGTGAAGAATACCGTACAGTCATGGCAGCGCTGAGCCGGAGGGACTTTAGTTTGAATAGAAATTATATTCTTGGAGAGGAGAGTGAAGAAAGACACCCAGGCAGGCTCCTCAGAAGTGGCAGCCCGGGCCTGTTCTTAGGCCAGGTTATGCAAATCCTCCGTCAGATTGAGCGCAAGGCTGAGTAGGTTACTGACAGGCCGTATAGTACACAACATGTCCTCAGCCACAGTACAGCCACACAGTCAGCAGAGACTGTGACAGAGAGAGAGACTGTGACAGAGAGAGAGAGCAGTGCAGGAGAAAGAAAGGAGGAGGGGGAGAGGCCACTGGGGGAATATTAAGAGCCAAACACACCAGGCCTCCACCTGGGATAGAATAATCCATACATACAGAATATAAATGATATGACTTACGCTCGTTGAAGGCATACTCAAACTCTTCAAGCGTCTTGGGGAAATTGAGCGGAGGTTCGTCCTTCTTCATGAGTTCGTCCAGGTCTATCCTGGACAACAGGTCTGGGCCAGGTGTGGGGAGGGACAGAAAAAATCTATATTATCTACTTTTGCACTTAGCCTTGCTAAAACACAGCGGGCGGCCTTTTCGTGGTGCAAAATCATGGTGCAAAGTGCAAAAAAATACCATAAACCTTCATCTATTAGCATGATTTAATTTGACATTTTTTCCTCAACAATGTGTCATATAAGGAGGCAACTACTTATGTATTGCTCAGTTTAAACTCTTTACAAACATTTTCCTTCTTATAAACACACATGGTTTTAAATTAAATCACACTGCGAGATGGAGGTTTACAGTGGTTTTCCGCACTTAGCACAATGATTTTGCAACACGAACATGTTGAATCAAAGGCAGTCATACAGAATATAGGCCTAGCTTCATCTCATCTCTTGCTTAATGTTTGTTCGTTTTTTATGGATCCCAGGGGCCATACTTGTGAACTTTTGCTTAGACCATGGCTTAAACCATTAGTCTAAAATGGCTAGCTTGTTAGCTTTTCTCACAGGTCAACCTGGCCAAATTACCCACGATGCTGAGGACCCCCAGCTGAGCAGACAATTATCCGGTAACAAAATGACAAATCAACCCATCAAAGACCTTAAAAAGTAGAGCCCCCATCCAATTGCATTTGTTCAACAGGTCAAATTGGCCACCAGAAAAGCAGATTGTTAAACCAGCCAACTACTTGGTTTCATTTCTTACCCACAGTCTAAGTGAAGTGTGCCAATATATTGTTGCATGATGCTTCCTTGACTAGGCTACGGTTTCCGCATACATGACAAAACTACACGGGTTTTGCACATCCATTTAACACGCATCCATGCACTGAAAAAGACTAGGAGAATTATATAACACCTAACTTTGCATTCAGACATCGCACAAGTCAAAGACTCTCGCGGTGTGGTCAAATAGCAGTCATACTGCTAGCCTGGAGTGGTAGTGTGACCCATTAAAGTAATCTACTCCATGGTGTTGGCATATGGTGGGCTTTGAGTTGGAATCCCATTTGGGTCAAGATCATTTTTAAAAGGAGAAACCCCTCCATTGCTGGTCCTCAATTGAAATAGAGCAAATGTGACGCAGTAGCCGGTTATCAAGACCCATATAAAACCTTAGTGTGTCATTTTGTCTATATTCATTGTGGTGACTGATTTTTCTGTATTAGACCTATTCATAGCCTGTGTTTTGGTCTGAGTGTTGCCTGCACTTTGATTCACAGTACAACCACAAAATAGCTATTTAAACCGACGTTTGGCTATCGTGTCCAAAAAAAAGGGTGTTGATATAGGTGTACACTAGCACAGCTAAAAACACATCCATGACAATGAAGAACGCTCTGTTCTTGATCGGAATGTCTATATAGGCTAGGCCAGTCAGTCGATAGCATGTTACAAAATTGACAGGAAAGCACAATCAAATGATGTCTTTTACTGCATTGGCGTGGTGGGAAAAGTACCCAATTGTCATACTTAAGTGACTTGCACTTAACATACTGTGACAATTGTTGCTGAGGGGACCATCTTGGTTGAACAGACTGTAACTAATTAAAAAAGGCTAGGTATTCAGTGCTATTGTAGTGTTTCCTCTCATTATAGCATCATAATATACACTATCACTAATTGGGCCTATTACAAAAGGAAACCAAACCTAGGCTATTGGACGTGGTTAGCGGTCATAACAACAACAAAACACTGATTGCTACATACCTTTTTTGACTTTTACATTAGCAATACCCTTCGAATAATATAACTTATGCCTTATGAGCTTAGTTCAATTTACCCCACCAGAACCCAAAATATAATCTTGTTAACTCCATTATTGTTTGTTAACAAAGAAACGTAAACACACCGTATAGCCTCAAAACATGGTTAAAACCATCATTTTAATATCAGGGACGTCCTTGCACCCATAGCGCTGTATGATTATTATCTTTTTGCCCGATTCCCAAATACATTTTTCTCATTTTTCTCCTTTTTTGTTTTCCAGGTCTTGGGGAATTTTTTTTTTTATATACTCATTTAATATAAAAACAACCTAATTGTATGTTCTAAGTCCATAAAAATGCTTAAACCACATCAGACCACTTTGAGATCTGGAAAATAAATCAAACACATTTGGATTTTGGGGTGTAGTTACCCTTTTACTGCCATTGTTTTTGATTAGTGGTGTTTCTGCAGCGCTCATATAACTGCAGAGTTTGCAAAACAAATGGCCACTGGATTGATGCAAATAATCATGATATCATTCTGCCAGGTAGGCATATGCTACTTGGTAGTTAAAATATAACCAGAAGGTTACAATTAGCATCATTGCTAATGGCTACAGAAAGTGTAGACATGCATGCGCGCACACACACACACACACACACACACACACACACACACAGAAATAAGCTTTTCGTGCTTATAGAACATTTCTGGGATATTTTATTTTATCTCATGAAACATGGGAAAAACACTTTATATGTTGCGTTTGTATTTTTGTTCAGTATAAGTTCAATAAATGTAGTTTTCCTACGACGTTCAATAGATTTTTGAATATTGTTGAATTCCGTGATTCCGTCCGCGTTCTTCACAATGCAGACTTCATAGGGCCTTAAGAGTGGTTACAATACTCCAGCCCCATCCCTCAGCTGTTTACCAAAACGGAGGTGGGGTTCTTGCTTTGTTATTGTTTGAACTACAAATTGTCCCTTTAATAGTCTCCCGATCTGTTCCATATAAATGGTTGGTGTTTAGCCTTTATAAGGAAAAACATCCTAAATAGGCCTAGGCTTTACCAGTCAACTCAAACATGGCTATGTGTGTCCCATCTTTACTGGAAACTGTAGGAAAGAAAGCAGTTGTTGAGGAGAACATCTCTAACCGATAGGCTTCAGCCTAAGAGAGCAAACACATTTCTCCCTTTAGCAGGATCAGACTAAAGTCCCCTCTGCAAACAAATGTTGATGCAAACAGTAGGCCTAGCTGACAGACAGGAGCGGGCTGAAGATAGTTATGATGAACCCACCTCCACAACTTACACTTTTCACAAGTCTACATTCACCCCGATAACACACAATACCTTGGACACAAGTTTACTCGTTTATCAATTACTTTCAAGCTGTGGGTGTGCAATGCGAAAGACAACATTTTCAGGGTACTATACACAAACCCCCAGTCACTCATCTGCACAAGGAAGGAAATACCAGTTACCTAGTTGCTCACCTTTCAGGGCAGTAGTTTTCTCTTTATTCTCTTGGCCGGGAATCTGGGCCATAGTTATCCACAAAATGAACAGTATAAAAGTACAGGGTCGAGTAAGCATAGATCTTCTCTTCTTGTGGATCACTGATGGTTTGCGTTACTCTACATGGAAGGGAATAGAAAAGGATTGGTTGTTTGCAGAACAGTAGTTAGTTACAATGTACTTTAACAACGAAATTGTTTGTATTGTAGAGGTACATTATAGTGAAGGCAGCACATTCGTTTGTAATAATAGTAACAAGGAATGATTTCACACAGGTATGCAGAAGGCATGGTATCCATCTTGAGTAACGTTAGTTCGCCAGGCAAACCACTTCCCCTTACAATTTCATTTCTTGACACCGCTGTTGTAAGCACACTGCACGGTGCGGTACCATAACGACTATCGTATAGTTATTGCATAGCCTAATTTAATGTGGCTAGGTAATGTGGACTATTTAGCTAGCGAAACCATTAACATGCAGAAGTGTGCAACTTAGTTAACTAGCTAGCCACCGTAGCTAGCTAAAGTACCAACATACATTGCCTTGCGAAAAACGCGTATGTTATAATTTATACAAAGCAGGGCGAGCGACTGTCTGGGTCGAAAGACAGACACAGGCAACCCAGATGTATTCATGCACAAAACAACAACCAAACGCTAGGGACTGAGAGTGCATGCATGCCAGCGAAGGCACGTCCAAGAGAGAAGCATTCGTTTCACACGTGTGCACGGCCGAAGTAAAACGCCAGTGAGACGCTACTTTATTTTACAGTCATGCATTTATTTAGCTTCAAACACATACCACCACTACAAGCGAATATCCCCCAAAAATAACAATAAGCCAGCACCCCCTGCTTCCTTAAAATGTACAACAAAAAAAACAGGAAGGGAATCTCAGAATTGGAAGCTTCCGGGTTACCGAGACAACCACCCGGAAGGAATATTTAAAGGGACAGCTCCACGCTGTTTCACCCACCATGTTTCACATTGGAATAATCAGATGTGTACACATTCGATATACATTCTATTTTCTCATCCTATGCGCCCCCACCACCACCAGCACATCCCTGCAACACTGTTTTCAAAAGTATAAGCAGTTTTAATCCTCCTAAATAAACATTATATCCCAAAAGGCGGGATAGGTCTACTGTTTGAATAACTATGTGTCCTTACATTTGCTCAGGGATATCAAAGACTCATAACTCCTGGAGAAGCATATTCTCATCCTGAACATTAGAATGAAGCTCTTCTTTGGAATTCCCTCCCGTGTAGACAAAACCAAATCAAAGCTTCCATTCTGTCCTGAGAATAGAGGAGAGAAGCCCATTATGTAAACCCTCAAATCTTACAGGAACAGTGGCTTAATACATTTCTACACCAATATGAAAATAATGATTTGCTTTTCGTTATTTTATATTAAATGTAAGCAGCACAGTTTTTCAGATGGAGCAAAATAATAGTTGTGTTGTTGTTAGTATAAGTATTCTACTAGTAGTTCATATACTGTATGTATCCTACTGATCACACATTTGAAAGAAACTAGGAAAAACAGCAACATATCTGTCTAGTTGACACGCTATGTATGTGCAGTGGAATAAAGAGCAATGTAATGTGATGAAATCATGAAGAAAATATATTTATTATTTTCATGTTTAATTCTGATAGATTCTGTCTCATCTCATGAATAAGAAAATACAGAAAACCTGGAAACAAAAAGTATCACAAATCACAAATAACAAACTATGCTCTCAGCGCACAAATGTCTGACTGATGTTATATGGTGGGACACATTCTGGTGACATTGTGTAATCATAACACATCTTTTCCTCTAAATCGGGGGATTTGAAGTTACTTTTTTGGGGAACTGGGAAAGAAATATGCTGACACCAATGCCTTTACACAAGCTTCTTCAACTTCAGTGATCACATAGTCCCTGGATAAACATATTCTCAAGCTAACAAACTCTGCCTCCAATACAGAAACCTGTCCCGTGGATGTGCACCAACAATATGAAATCCCAGTGATAACAAACAAGGAGAAGAGAGTGTGTCTCTGGGTACACATACATGAAATCATTCATGCAAGTACACACACACACACACACGCAGGCAAGCCCACACACACACACACACGCACACACGCAGGCGAGCACACACGCATATTCACACACCCAGGGTTTGGAAGTAACCGATTACATGCAATCGGTTACATGTCATTTCTTTTTTCTTTTTTTTTACTAACTGCAATCAGTAACATTACCCAAAAAAAATGTGTAATCAGATTACAGATACTTTTGAAAAAATACATGATTACTTCTTGGATTACTTTTAAATCCAGAAAATACATAATGACACCTTTCTCTTTTCTCAATGACATTCAACTCAGCATTGAAAAAAAAAATGCTCAAGATTAAGTTTGATCCACCTGAGGGAGTCTGACCACAAGTCAGAGGCCACTACGATGGCACACCAAACGCATTTGATGGATCCTTTTTGTCTTCTAATGCCTCTTAAAACCCGTCACACTCAAGTTATAAAATACGATGTTACAGTGTTAGGCTTTCACGGGGTAATTCAGAGGAAAAATATCGTAATTTTGGAGAGTCATGAGTGCATTTAGGTGCGTGTTTCCGCGGCAAATGTCCTTCACAATAAACAAACATAGGCTCATTCTGTTCAGAACAACCCAGGGGTGTGACGCCATGTCATCTTCTAACTGTACATCAAACATGGGGATCGTGATTTGGAAATGCGAGGTGCTTGTATGACATCAAAGTGGTATTTATTCTAATCCTCAACGTCTCATCTTTCAAAATACATCGAGTCATTTTAATTTACAGCATTTCCCTCACGCAGACAACAAAAACGTTGCAAATTGTGCCCGATAACTGGGAGGGATGTCATGCGCGACGCTCAAATTCAGAACAGCTGTCAGTCAAACCCCATACTGTGCCAGATCCAGAGCTCTGACATCATGTATAGCATTTTACTGTACAGCCATTACATTCCAATTTAGGCACTTAAAAATCTGCAATTGTCACTCCCTATACGGGTATGAGTGTAAAGGGCTACATGGAAAGTCATCCAAAAGCAACTGAAATTAATCAGATTTAATTTTTTATTTTATTTTACCATTGTTTAACTAGGCAAGTCAGTTAAGAACAAATTCTTATTTTCAATGACGGCCTAGGAACAGTGGGTTAACTGCCTGTTCAGGGGCAGAACGACAGATTTGTACCTTGTCAGCTTGGGGGTTTGAACTTGCAACATTCCGGTTACTAGTCCAACGCTCTAACCACTAGGCTACCCTGCCTAGTGGGTAATCCAAAAGTTGCATTACTGATTACAACTTTGGACAGGTAACTAGTAACGGATAACATTTTGAAAGTAACGTACACACGCACACGCGCACACAAACACACACACACACACACACACACACACACACACACACACACACACACACACACACACACACCACACACACACACACACACACACACACACACACACACACACACACACACACACACACACACACACACACACACACACACACACACACACACACACACACACACACACACACACACACACACACACACACACACGCACACACAGCTTCTCCCTTAGCTGTACTGCACAGACGTTACAATGTTTCTCGTTTAATTGATGATGTTTGCTGCTGCATGCTGTTCATCCTGGTGCTGCCTGGTTGACTCCGGAGGTGGGGGGGGGGCACCTTGGGATCCAGGGCTCTGGTTGAAGTAGGCTTTCTGCAGCTCCTCCACCAGAGGCTTCTCTTCATCTTCCAGAACTGCACCATACTGCATCTCCCACCTGGAACACACAGACAGACAGACAGACATATACACAGTGCTTAGTTAGTTACCAGAGTTTTCTGTCATCTATAACACACACACACACATCACAGCTCTGTCTGACAAAGAAAGACAGAGAAAGAGACAGAGACACACACACACATACACACGCACACACACACACTTCTCCCTCAGATTCTGCCAGGTTCAGCACAGAGATCAAGCGGAGAATACTCCAATGCCCACACCACATGCACACATGCACACTGCACTCTCGCAGATGTACAGCATTGGCATGAAAACCAAGATGTACACTGTGAAGTTTTCATATGGGAACGTGTCTTGGTATTTCAGAGTGTACAATATGTCAGATTCTGAGCTTTCACTGTCAGCCTGTGCATAGAACTCTATGTTTTACATACAAGCGTGAGAGGACTGCTCCCAAAAGAGGTTCTAGGAAACATCAACACAGTGGAAAATGAGGAAGAAAAACAGAAGCTTTCTCTCTGACAATGTTGAAATATTGATGTGGAGTGTGCACATACCCTGGTGGTTCACTTCACCTGCTAATCTCACAGCATACAACTCCTGACCCTCTGGTGGAAAGCACAGGAGCACAGCACAGTGGACAACTCATAAGGGACAGGTATGATCGGTGTTGATCTGGTTTTAGACTTCAACAGATAGATCAGGATTTTGACAATGACGCCCTGTATCTACTTCCCCAGAGTCAGATGAACTCGTGGATACCATTTGTATGTCCGTGTGTGTGCAGTTTGAAGGAAGTTGATAGCTACTGTGGCGTTAGAATGGTCTCTAACCCCCTCTAACTTCCTTCGTACTGGACACAGATACATAAAAATGGTATCCACGATTTCATCTGACTCGAAGGAAGTAGATACAGGGCCTCATTGCCAAAATCCCGAACTATCCCTTTAAGGTGCCTAACTCCTTTACCTTTCCCTGTCCCTCTTCTCCCTGTCCCTCTTCACCCTCTTCACCCTCTTCTCTCTTTTTCCACTACTTTTCTCCCTCGAGAGAAAGCCGGCCCTTTGAGCTGTGACTGTGGTCAATCAAATGTTAATATCTATATGGAGAGAGAATGAGCGCAAGGGAGAGTCATGTCGTCCTATCTAAAGAGAAGTCTATCGAACTGTAAATGATTGCATTTTCATTGCAATCTCTGTCTACTTTTATTGCCCCCCACCCCCCCCCACCCCCCCCACCCCCACCTCCCTCGTCTATATATTCACCATATCTTCAAACGGGGGAAGGTAGACGTATTGTATATGTGTGAGAGGGAGAGCTTTGACTACGTGACGCATTCCATGCATACAAAAGAGCGGGCTCCTCCATGCGAGCGCTTTGATGGAGTTTCTGCCTCAGTCATTGTGTGTATCTGGCCGAATCAGACATCCTCTTTCTCTTCCTCTCCTGCACTGTCACCGTGGTAATTACCGTCTATACGGGGAGGATTTGTTTATGTAAATATGTGCACTTGATGCATGGGGCCCTTCGCACGTCTGCTCTCTTCTCCACGGCCTCTTTTTCTCAGTCTCTTCTCCCTCTCCATCTCTCCCTCTCTCTATCACCGAGCCAGTGGACTGTCACCTGATAGACAGACCAACGAGGGGGAGGATGAGGGGTGGAGAGGAGAGAGAGGGGGGGGGTTAGTTAAGTCAGCCTCTCCTTATGACAACTCTATACCTTCCTGAAGCCACCACACACTGACACTATAGTAGAAATGATGGGGTGGGGAGTAGGAGAGAGAGGGGCAACAGCTATACCTCATGACTATTACACTACACAGTTCAATAAAAATCCAATCACATCTCTTTATCATCCTATAGTCAGCCATGATTTGAAACCCCCCCAAAACAAATAATGGGAACATGAAAAACATAATATTTACAAATGTCACAGACGTGCAAAATGAACCATGGGAGGAGGGAGGGAGGGATAGAGGGAGTGAGTAGGGGAGGAAGGCAGGAAGAAACGCTAAAGGTTTTTCAATGTTTAATTTTCAAATAGGATTAAGCAGAATGACATTTAGCTGAAGGTTACTGGCTGAGCGAAGCGACGCATTGTCTTAGCTGATATTGATATTCAGGAAGCGCCCCGCTTGTCACTGGGACAAACAGAGTTGATGAATGAGAAGCCTTTCTGCAGGAAGGTGTTAAGTGCAAATTTACAAGAGAAGAGAGAGAGAGAGAGAGAGAGAGAGAGAGAGAGAGAGAGAGAGAGCGAGAGAGAGAGAGAGAGATCTAACATAGCAACACTTGCCATGTATATATCTAAGCTACCTCATGCTACGAACACTATACAATGTCCAGACAGTGCAGTTTCACATTCACAATGCCAACTGTCCTAAACCCTGACGGAAATACATTCTAACTGGGACTGAGGGTGATTTAGCTTTAAAAACACACACCAACAATATGTGATTCTATCGCTGTTGCTAATTTGAGCGAGTGGAGAAAAAAAACAATGCTGTTTAGAAATTCAGTTTCAAGTAGGCTAAAGTTGACAATAACTTCACAGCATCCTCATTTCAGAAGTTTCCTTGGAATTTACATCTTAATAAGGAGAGCCTTACCCTTTAATTCCTACAGGCTGGGCTCATTTCTCATGCATTAATACTGGACTTGCTGACTAGGCGGTTCCTCTGAATACGGAATAGGACACACATATTAAGACTCATATATTTACTGTATTGATGTCACAGGAGATGTTTTGTTTTTTTAAAGAAAAAAAACTGATGTACTTCGATAGGAATGCATGGGCACAATATTTAAACCAATGTCGGCTGGCTGCAATGATAGATACACTCTGACGTATGGAGCAAATTCTGACAGTCAACCTTCGCCTCAATGTTTGTCTCATCGGGAATTAAAGCCATTCTCACGGATTATCAGTGTGTAAATGACCTCCAGTACCTTCCTTCAGTAAGAATCTTGCAATCTACATTTACTCAGGCCATATTAGCATTTTACATAAAACCAACTCTCTACTGAGATCGAGTGCTCTAGTGCCAGGACAATCCAGCAGGAGAAAGATAGACTAGAGAGAGAGAAAGGAAGTGAGAGAAGGAGTGATGGCAATTGTGTGAGCTGTCAGTGTCGGAGTGGTTTTCCTCAGAGTGGCGTGTTCGTGCTGCGCTGGGTGCCAGCGCAATCCCCGACAGGTACCAGTGTTTGTTTAAAAGGGTGCCTGTCAAACATAGAGCCACACGGCGCGAGACACTTTGGCTAAATGAGTCTGACAAGGACCTAATCAGGGCCTTTACACATGCTGAGGGCCTCAAGGATCCATCATAACCCAAACCTAAACATTTAAAGTGCTCAACTTTCCAAAGGTCAGTGCTTTCCGTGCATGCCAGGCTGATATGTGTCAGCAGAGAGGGAGAGCTGAAACATTGGTCCTCCACAGGCCTGCTGCAGTAGTCAGCGATATGGGATGAGGATATGGCACTGCATTTCATGCTCCTGCATTTGCCCTTTTCTATTTACGTTACACTGCCCGTACCGTGTGAGTGGGCACTTTTGGACTTTACACTGAGCACTTCTACACAACACACCAAATACGGTTGTGATGAGAATCATGGTGAACCACAAAGGCTGTGCTTCCCAAGTGATAGGAGATGTGTCGATGTGTATTGTGTGTGTGTGTGTGTGTGTGTGTGTGTGTGTGTGTGTGTGTGTGTGTGTGTGTGTGTGTGTGTGTGTGTGTGTGTGTGTGTGTGTGTGTGTGTGTGTGTGTGTGTGTGCACATGCAAGAGAGAAAGACAGACAAACACAGAGAGCGAGTGAAAAAGGTAGGAAAACGCCCTGTCGCAAACAGGCCCAAGTTAGTGTAACTGACAAGTTCACAATGTAGAGCAAAGGTCAGCTCTGAACTCAATTTCCATTGAGGAGTTGTCTCCAATTCAATGTGTATACCTGACTTCCCTTGGCTAAGAGCGGGATGACAATTGTAACTGACAAGCATGGAACGGGACGGTGGATTTGAATATTGACAAGACAGAGAGTTGACAGAAGCGATTATACTCCAGCTACAGCATTAGTCTAAAGGGAACACCTAATATCTTCAGCACAATGTGTATGTCCATGGCCCCGCTCAAATGTAGCTACATTTGAACATAATCTAAAGTTTAAATCTTTAGAATGTTCCCTGCTTTAAAGCTAAACCTAAACCTCACGCACACATTAGAGAGCTGGATATCCACAGCTTCCACACTACAACACTCAGAACCCACTCTGTTCATACAGAAGAGTTCCTCTGGTCTCTGGTCCAACCATTGAGATGAATACATGATCTGTGTGATACCGTCTCTCTACCCATATAGCAGTGTTCCTCTGTCAGCAGTCCATCTGTGTCATCAGAGTGACTCTACGTGAAGGCCCTGCTCTATAGCCACAGAGTCTCTGCCGGGCCCGTCACCCACCAAGCATGCGCCCTCCGACTCGCTCGAAGACGAGCGATGGAGCGCCTGACCAAAGGGCCACCGACAGATCTGTGAGCACCCTTTGAAATAGGACATCGACACATGCATGCACACACACACGCACACAGCGTCACACACCATCACACACAAACCCACACGGGCTGCCTCACACCACGCCACGGACTTAAACCCTCAATCCCAGCAGTGATGAGACCCTCACATCTGAGGACCAAAGGACCCTCTCCAGATATAAACCCCCTGGCTATACATCCCCTAAATGCACGCGCGCATACACACACACACACACACACACACACACACACACACACACACGCACACACGCACACACCCACACACCCATACACACACACACACACACACACACACACACACACACACACACACACACACACACACACACACACACACACACACACACACACACACACACACACACACACACACACACACACCTACACCAATACATCCACACACCCACTTACACAGACAGACACACTAATGCCTTCCCTGCACTACAGAGGAAGACAGGGAGGAGGGAGTGAGGGGTGATAGAGATATAACGTTGTGACTGAACACCGCAGCAAAGTTCAGGTCTGCGACACGAACCTCTTCGAGAGAGTTTGGTGGCAAGGCTTGGCTTGAAGAGTTTCCTGCAGTAAGATCTAAGTGACTATGATTTTCAATTGAAAATCGTCACCTTATAGATTGACCAATGTTCACAGATGTTCATTTCACGTAGACATTCATTTCACGTAGACATTCATAACCCCATTTAGGGTTCTGGGTCTTCAACATTCTCAAGTCACTTAGATTGTGCAAATTTGCACTGGCTTAATTAATGAATAATCAAATCCATGCTCTAAATGAATGGGGCCATTTCCATATTAATATGTTTGCCTCCTGACAGTGTATTTGTTTTTACTGCAACAAGGAAAGTTATTCCACAGTTAGCTATATCAATTATGTTGGTACTTCAGGAACTGATTGCTGCCATTGGTATGGACTGCATCATCTCCCACTACCCAGAAGGAGTGATGCCTTCTCTGGGAGAGAACTAACACTCCCCCAGTGTTAGTGAGAGCAGCACGGCAGCTCTTCTCCTCCCAGCGCTTGACTCAGGCCTTTGTTCAGCACTGGTTAGCCTGGCGGTGCTCATATGGCTAGTTGTGGCACCCCTCACTAAAATAGATCCCTGGAAGGTTGGGACTCTCAGAGAGAAGGCCCCGGACCTCTTGAGCTAAATCAAGACCCCGTACCGCAACTCTCGACAGGACAGACAACCACTCCCTCAATGTCAGTAAGACCAAGGAGCTGATCGTAGACTACAGGAAACGGGGGGCAAGCACATCCCCATCCACATTAGGGGGGTTGAAATGGACCGGGTCTAGAGCTGCAAGTTCCTCAGTGGACTTAAAATGGTCCACAAGCACGCAAACAGTCGTGAATAAGTCATGCCAGTGCCTCGTACCCCTCAGGACGGTTGAAAGAATTTGGCATGGGTCCTCAAATCCTCAAAAGGTTCTACTGCTGCACCATTGAGAGAATTCTGACTGGCTGCATCACTGCTTGGTATGGCAAGTGCGCCGCCATTGATCGCATGGCGCTACAGAGGGTGGTGCGGACAGCCCAGTACATCACTGGGGACGAGCTCCTTGTCATCCAGGACCTCTATATCAGGCTGTGTGGAAGGAAGGCACCGGAAAATAGCTAAAGACTCCAGCCACCCAAGCCATAGACTGCTCTCTCTGCTTCCGCACGGAAAGTGGTACCGGAGCAACAAGTCTGACACCAACAGCCTCCGGAACAGCTTCTATCCCACAAGTCATAAGACTGCTAAATACTGTAGCTAACAAAATGGCTACACGGACAATCTGCACGGACCCTATTTGATTTTAGATTGATTTTAGTCTCTATGCACACTCATACACACTGACACTCCAACACACACACACACACACACACACACACACGTCATTTTCTCACACACACACACACACACATTACACGCACACACATTCATACTTACTCTACACACAAAAAACACACACACACACATTTTGTATAGTAATACTGATATTGATTACTGCATTGTTGGGAAAGAGCAAGTAAGAAAGGCATTTCCCTGTACTTGTGCACGTGACAATAAAAAACTTGAAACCTATTTTCCTCTGACAGCCCCTCACAGGACCTGTCTGTCTCTCACGCTGCAGGCAGTCGCATGTGGCACCAACCAACAATTAGTGTGGTCGGAATAAGACCCACTTCCCATACCAATCTCAGCCAAACTAGTGTGCCGTATTCTAACGGAGCACCAGTCTCTGTGAGGAGCAGAGTCGATGTCTGCATGCAGAACAATGTGTTTTAATGTTTTAATGTGTGTATCTCTGAGAGGCTGAACCCTCCCTCCCTCCCTCTCTCCCTGTAGAAGTCTCAGTGTGGAGCAGAAGCTGCAGACACCTGCTAAGGGCTGAGGCAAGCCTCCAGGTCCCCGGGATCAAACAGCTCGGCACAGGCAATCTGTCTTCCTCGACAGGCCAGGGCAGAGCGCAGAGAGAGGGGGGATGACAGCTCTTATTTTACCCCCGTGGCCCTGCTCCACTACACACAGGCAGACCAGCCCCCAGAAGCAGCAACACAGACAGACCCCAGCCCCTACCCCAGCAGGCCCTCCATAACCCTCCAAATGCATAAAATATAGGCCCATGAATTAATGAACAAAGATGCTGGTGATAAACAGACACCAACTTTAGCTTCCCCACTCCCTGCTGAACAGGGAAAAGAACAAAAATATATTCCTCCTGATTTCACCTAGATATTCTACCAGGAAATAGGCTATCATTTATTCAGCACATCCTCTTTGTTAGTTGTGCATATATGAAGTCTTAAACACGGCGATGCACAAGAGACTTGAGAGAATTGACTGACACAGGGCCCTGCTTTAAAACAAGTGAGACATTGATACCTCAAAACTTTATTCAAACCCCCTGGAAAATCCTTTCCATAACATACAATATCAATTGCAGGCTATACTTAAAGGACAATTCCACCCGAAAACGATATACCGCCATTTGCTTCGTTAGTCCATTGTTGACAAAGTCCCAAAACGTTCCGCTTGTCAGCACTCAAGTTTTCTAGATATGTAACTTGGGAAAAAAATACAGAAATCATCCTTGTATGATGCATTTTGCATCACATGATGCTGAATTGATGCTCTTTCCCGACAACGCAGTAATCAATACAAATAATCTAACGGTGTCATGGTAGGTCGGGAGTAATAGAGTACTTTCCACCTCAATCTGGTGACTGTGTTGAGTCACTTAACAGATCCTCCTTCCTTCCACACCAAGCAGCCATATAGAGATGTGGAGGGGCTGCTGTGGTCGCCATAATGACGTTATTAGTTAATAGTCCTGTGGTTGGGCTTCGTCTTTGTGTCAGGGCTGGTGTGAAGCGATTACCCCTAGAGGACATTGATCTCACCTGCCGCTGGAACACATTCCACCCCGGGAGCCTGATCTCCCGGCAAAACACCGGCCTTTCAAGTTGAGAAGGAGGGCTTAGTCCAATCTGATCACACGACGCGCTCTTACCATTTCAAACAGCTCATTTCACCCTATGCTAATGGCAGTTTTAGGGGGTTAAAGAGATAAATAAGTCCTCGCTGTCAGCTCATTTAAAATCAAATGCCACCTAATTATAGCTGTATGTGTTTTCAAACACTTTGCATAATTTATTGTGCTGCTTTTCCTAATCTACAGATTTCTATCAGTGTGTTTTTTATCCCGGTTTTATAATGAAATTATAATGCTCTGCCACTACAGCTACCAACAGAAGCCTGAAGGAGATAAGGTGACAGTGAAAGGGCCAACGTGAGGGGCTATTGTCAGCACTGAGAGCGCACATGCCAATAGAGATCACACGGGATCCGCCACACCACCGCTCCACAGCAATCGCACGCAAAACAAAGGACTGCTTCCTGTTTTCCTACTCCTCATTGCAATACGGATCATTTCACCCAACAGAAGTAGAAGTAGTAGTAATTGCTTATTTACCATGCAACATGCTCGATAAAAAAAAATGCATGATAGATTCAGCTATTCAACAAGTCCACCTATTGGCTCCAATGTCACAGAAGATGAAGGTTTTGATTGGTTAACAGAGACCTTTCCGAATTCATTACTGCCGTCGCGTTCCATTCATTTATAAAGAAACATAAGCTTTTGGATCTGTGTTAGGCCTCTTACTGAGACAGTATTTGTAGCACACAAACACACACACACACTTTCATCAATGAGCCCCTTTGAATGAATGGGCCAGATGGTCTGTGCATACCTAATATAGTTAGAGAGACGCAATAGCGTTAGCATGCGGCTAGGAGGTAATGGATGGGAGGAGCATGCAGTTGTGCATCCTCTCTGTGGGCTCTCCATCGCAGCAGCGAGTCGATGGGGCCGACAGGCTGGGGCTTAGCACATCAGACAACTCCCATCCCAAGACAAAACGCATGACACACACAGCTCAATAGCGGGAGTTCCTCCCTGAATATTCACTACATTCACTCTCCCTCTCTATCTCAATCAATCAATCAATCAAATTGCATTTGTCACACGCTTGGTAAACAACAGGTGCTGGATGCTGGGCTGCATTCCAATAGGAAGTCTACTGGTGTCCCATCCTAAATTGAACCATTCCCACTATAGTAGTTTGGAGGTGGGTGTGGAACACAATCTTGTATATAAACTGTATATATATATATAGTTGAAGATGGAAGTTTACATACACCTTAGCCAAATACATTAAACTCAGTTTTTCACAATTCCTGACATTTAATCCTCGTAAAAATTCCCTGTCTTAGGTCAGTTAGGATCTCAACTTTATTTTAAGAATGTGAAATTTCAGCTTTTATTTATTTCATCACATTCCCAGTGGGTCAGAAGTTGACATACACTCAATTAGTATTTGGTAGCATTTCCTTTAACTTGGGTCAAACGTTTCGGGTAGCCTTCCACAAGCTTCCCACTATAAGTTAGGTAAATTTTGGCCCATTCCTTCTGACAGAGCTGGTGTAACTGAGTCAAGTTTATAGGCCTCCTTGCTCTCACACACTTTGTCAGTTCTGCCCACAAATGTTCTATAGGATTGAGGTCAGGGCTTTGTGATGGCCACTCCAATACGTTGACTTTGTTGTCCTTAAGCCATTTTGCAACAACTTTGGAAGTATGCTTGGGGTCATTGTCCATTTGGAAGTCCCATTTGCGACCAAGCACCAGTCCTTCCTGCAGCAAAGCACCCCCATAACATGATGCTGCTACCCCCGTGCTTCAAGGTTGGGATGGTGTTCTTCAGCTTGCAAGCGTCCCTCTTTTTCCTCCAAACATAACAATGGTGATTATGGCCAAACAGTTCAATTTTTGTTTCATCAGACCAGAGGACATTTCTAAAAAAAAAGTACAATCTTTGTCCCCATGTGCAGGTACAAACCGTAGTTTTGGAGCAGTCACTTCTTCCTTGCTGAGCGGCCTTTCAGGTTATGTCGATATAGGACTCGTTTTACTGTGGATATAGATACTTTTGTACTTATTTCTCCAGCATCTTCACAAGGTCCTTTGCTGTTGTTCTGGGATTGATTTGCACTTTTCGCACCAAAGTACGTTCATCTCTAGGAGACAGAACACATCTCCTTCCTGAGTGGTATGACAGCTGCGTGGTCCCATGGTGTTTATACTTGCATACTGTTGTTTGTACAAACGAACGTGGTAACTTCCGGCATTTGGAAATTGCTCCCAAGGATGAACCAGACTTGTGGAGGTCTACAATTCTTTTTCTGAGGTCTTGGCTGATTTCTTTTGATTTTCCCACGATGTCAAGCAAAGAGGCACTGAGTTTGAAGGTAGGCCTTGAAATGCATCCACAGGTATACCTCCAATTGACTCAATTGATGTCAATTAGCCTATCAGAAGCTTCTAAAGCCATGACATCAGTTTCTAGAATTTTCCAAGCTACTTAAAACTTCTTGATGCACCCATCCCTTTAGTTGGATAATTTTCGTCAACATCCGCTGAATTGCAGAGCGCCAAATTCAAATTAAATTCCTAAAAATATTTCATTTTCATGAAATCACAAGTTCAATATAGCAAAACACAGCTTAGCTTGTTGTTAATCCACCTGGCATATCAGATTTCAAAAAAGCTTTTTGGCGAAAGCATACCAAGCGTTTTTGTAAGGGCATCTCTGTCAGCAGACAAAACATTGCAAACAGCTAGCAGCAAAGTAGACTGGTCACGAAAGTCAAAAAAGCAATCAAATTAATCACTTACCTTGATGATCTTCGGGTGTTTGTACTCACGAGACTCCAAGTTACACAATAAATGTTCCTTTTGTTCCATAAAGATTATTTATATATCCAAAAGACCTCCATTTGGTTGCCGCGTTATGTTCAGAAATCCACAGGCTCCAGCGGTCACCACGGGGCAGATGACAATTCCAAATAGTATCCGTAAAGTTCGTAGAAACATGTCAAACATTTTTTATAATCAATCCTCAGGTTGTTTTTACAATATATAATCGCTAATATTTCAACCGGACCTTAGCTTTTTCAATCGGAGTGAGAGAGAAAATGTCTGCTCCACTCTGTTGGTGCATGCAAAACGCTGCTGGCACCCAGCCATCCACTGACGCAATGGGATCTTTCTCACTCATTTTTCAGAATAAAAGCCTGAAACTATGTCTAAAGACTGTTCAGACCATGTGGAAGCCATAGGAAAAGGAATCTGGTTGATATCCCTTTAAATGGAGGGAAGGCATGCAATGGAAAAGGGAGCTTTCAAAATAAGAGGCACTTCCTAGTTGGATTTTCCTCAGGTTTTCGCCAGCAATATCAGTTCTGTTATACTTACAGACAATATTTTGACAGTTTTGGAAACTTTAGAGTGTTTTCTATCCTAATCTGACAATTATATGCATATTCTAGCTTCTGGACCTGAGAAATAGGCAGTTTAATTTGGGTACGTTTTTCATCCAAACATCAGAATACTAGGGCTCAGCTTTTTTCCATCTACGTAACATTGCACAAATCAGAAACTTTCTGTCCAAAAATGATGCAGAAAAATTAATCCATGCTTTTGTCACTTCTAGGTTAGACTACTGCAATGCTCTATTTTCCGGCTACCCGGATAAAGCACTAAATAAACTTCAGTTAGTGCTAAATACGGCTGCTAGAATCCTGACTAGAACCAAAAAATTTGATCATATTACTCCAGTGCTAGCCTCTCTACACTGGCTTCCTGTCAAAGCAAGGGCTGATTTCAAGGTTTTACTGCTAACCTACAAAGCATTACATGGGCTTGCTCCTACCTATCTCTCTGATTTGGTCCTGCCGTACATACCTATACGTACGCTACGGTCACAAGACGCAGGCCTCCTAATTGTCCCTAGAATTTCTTAGCAAACAGCTGGAGGCAGGGCTTTCTCCTATAGAGCTCCATTTTTATGGAACGGTCTGCCTACCCATGTCAGAGACGCAAACTCGGTCTCAACCTTTAAGTCTTTACTGAAGACTCATCTCTTCAGTGGGTCATATGATTGAGTGTAGTCTGGCCCAGGAGTGGGAAGGTGAACGGAAAGGCTCTGGAGCAACGAACCGCCCTTGCTGTCTCTGCCTGGCCGGTTCCCCTCTTTCCACTGGGATTCTCTGCCTCTAACCCTATTACAGGGGCTGAGTCACTGGCTTGCTGGGGCTCTCTCATGCTGTCCCTGGAGGGGGTGCGTCACCTGAGTGGGTTGATTCACTGTTGTGGTCATCCTGTCTGGGTTGGCGCCCCCCCCCCCCCTTGGGTTGTGCCGTGGCGGAGATCTTTGTGGGCTATACTCAGCCTTGTCTCAGGATGGTAAGTTGGTGGTTGAAGATATCCCTCTAGTGGTGTGGGGGCTGTGCTTTGGCAAAGTGGGTGGGGTTATATCCTTCCTGTTTGGCCCTGTCCGGGGGTGTCCTCGGATGGGGCCACAGTGTCTCCTGACCCCTCCTGTCTCAGCCTCCAGTATTTATGCTGCAGTAGTTTATGTGTCGGGGGGCTGGGGTCAGTTTGTTATATCTGGAGTACTTCTCCTGTCCTATTCGGTGTCCTGTGTGAATCTAAGTGTGCGTTCTCTAATTCTCTCCTTCTCTCTTTCTTTCTCTCTCTCGGAGGACCTGAGCCCTAGGACCATGCCCCAGGACTACCTGACATGATGACTCCTTGCTGTCCCCAGTCCACCTGGCCATGCTGCTGTTCCAGTTTCAACTGACCTGAGCCCTAGGACCATGCCCCAGGACTACCTGACATGATGACTCCTTGCTGTCCCCAGTCTACCTGGCCATGCTGCTGCTCCAGTTTCAACTTCCACCTGACTGTGCTGCTGCTCTAGTTTCAACTGTTCTGCCTTATTATTATTCGACCATGCTGGTCATTTATGAACATTGAACATCTTGACCATGTTCTGTTATAATCTCCACCCGGCACAGCCAGAAGAGGACTGGCCACCCCACATAGCCTGGTTCCTCTCTAGGTTTCTTCCTAGGTATTGGCCTTTCTAGGGAGTTTTTCCTAGCCACCGTGCTTCTCCACCTGCATTGCTTGCTGTTTGGGGTTTTAGGCTGGGTTTCTGTACAGCACTTTGAGATATCAGCTGATGTACGAAGGGCTATATAAATAAATTTGATTTGATTTGATTTGAATACTGCCCCCTACATTCAACAGTGTCATGACAGTCATAAATACCTCTTCCCCCCTTTTTCCTCTCTCTACCCTACTGATGTTACATTTGCAAAACCCTTGGTTAACATAGAGATTCTGGGAACATCAGAAGGTGGGGGGAAATGAACAATATTCTGGTAATCCAACCAATTTAACATATGCGGTGGTACTTAATGAATATGATGTCAGTTCGGTTGAATAGTGGTTGTCATCTGAGACATTCTCATCAATGATAAGATGACAAACTCTACAGTGGAAAGTCTATACATCAGAGTTATCGGATTCACATGGAATTGTTGTTCAATGTAAATGTTTGAATATGAAATTATTCGTGATGGGATGATGTGATTTTAGCTTCTAAAATGTGAGATTTGGGTTTTCATAAGGTAGGGCTCTGCTCAATCAGTGGCTCGCCCCTGTGAAGGGACATTTGCTATAAAACTTTTCAAACACGCCCCCCTCTCCCTTCCTATATAAGCCCTTGACGACAATATAACCTCCTGTTCCGAGGACGTGAGGACGACGGTCCGATGTCAGAATGGTTCAGATAATAACTACAGAATGAAGCCAACATCAGCGTGAGCTTTGGTTGCGAATGGTATGAACTTTGAAGTCTTATTCACTACAGAAGTGATACCTCCTAGCCGTTGAGTTAGCAACAGCCGAGTATCCCGTCTACCACACAACGACGTTACTACAACGTATTCAATTTACCAGCAGAGACATTCTTCAAAAGAACAAAGGACTCGGTTGGGCAACACGGCCTACCATCTACCACCAACCTACCGAAGCGTAGCTCAGAGTAAATATATATTGCATTTTCCTTTTCCAAATGGGTGGTAATTTAGAATGCATAAGATACTGTATTTACGATAGCACAGCTTCGCCCTTTGTTCCTCAGTCTTCCCGCTCTTTCACTCAAACCCAGCCCCTTTTCTTTTGTGTAACAAGCTGTCATATCTGTTCCGCCCGCTAGGGACGTTTTCCTTCATGATGTAATTTGTAATCAAGTTATGATTTAATTATGTGTATGAGTAATTCTGTGTGATTAGTTACGTATTTAGTAAATAAATAATTAAACCCAATTTTGTATTGCTGGTTCAACTTGTTAGCCAGGGTTCGTGCAGATAACCAAGAATTTACAACTTTCAGATGAGACTGAATTAAGATGACGATTATTAATATTGACTGCTATTGATGTAAAATATTACTAGGTCTTTAAGAGTTTATTTGGAAGACAGCTCTATAAATATTATTTTGTGGTGCCCGACTCTCTAGTTAATTACATTTACATGATTAGCTCAATCAGGTGATATTAATTTTGGAGAAATGTCATATCACTTAATCCGGCATAGCCAAAGACACGACAACAGTTTAAAGGCACAGTCAACTTAGTGTATGTAAACTTCTGACCCACTGGAATTGTGATACAGTAAATTACAAGTTAAATAATCTGTCTGTAAACAATTGTTGGAAAAATGACCGACTTGCCAAAACTATAGTTTGTTAACAAGAAATTTGTGGAGTGGTTGAAAAACGAGTTTTAATGACTCCAACCTAAGTGTAGGTGAACTTCAGACTTCAACTGTATATACACACAGTACCAGTTGTTTAACACTTTATTGGTTACTACATGATTCCATGTGTTATTTCACAGTTTTGATGTCTTCACTATTATTCTACAATGTATAAAATATAAAAAATAAAGAAAAACCTTTGAATGTGTAGGTGTGTTCAAACTTTTGACTGGTACTGTACAAATATAAATATATGTTTATACATTTTTGTTTAAAAAAAAATCAGTTGCAAGTTCTGATTGTCCTCGTTTAGGTCACCTTCATAGGATTACTATTCAACACATGGGATCTAACAAGAAGCACATTCATGACTCTACATTGTAACCACAAGCAGATAGATAGTATGATAGGGCAAATGTACAGATACAGTCATAGCTACCATCTTTCATCTGGACCCCAATGACTAATATGGGATGTCAATCCACCTTTATACCGTAGTGTTGTATTATTGACAGGCGAAGCATGATAAAAACGCATTTTGCTATTGACTGTTCGAAATGTCAGGGCAATAGCAATCTGAACATGGTATTACATATCAATGATTATTGCCTTGGTGTCTGAGCGTGCTTGGTTGTAATATGCTGTGGATGGATGGCCATAGGGGTTCATTAGCGGAGCAGCCATGCTGTCCAAGGCTCTGATTTCACCTCGGATCTGAGCTCATTTGATTTGGATACGGGCAGGTTTAGAGGAGATGCCACCTCGGGCCAGAGTTTAGTCGGACACATACATCAATGTTGTTCTCGTTTACATGTCCTGTAGCTCCTAATCTATTTTGAAGCAACATGAGAACAGTGGGTGCTGTATTAAAAACCCAGTATTTATTTTTCATAGCTAGAAAAGCATTGAGGGGGATTGATGGGGGTTGTGGGCTTTCTCAGCATTTTGTTTCTGTGGGTTTTATTTTCCTCATAACAGAGCCAGGCTATGGTTGTGTTTGGGGAAGAAGGAGTCAGGGATCAGCGCTCAATGACAACTGTGTTAACATTCTCCTCTCATTACCTCATTATTTACCCCCATGTCCCAATGAAGGAGTCACTAAGTCACTCATATTCTCTCTCTCTCTCTCTCTATCTCTCTCTCTCTCTCGCTCTCTCTCTCTCTCTCTCGCTCTCTCTCTCATTAGGTCAGTGTGTGGTGATTTGTCAGTGTGCCTGTGTTGATTAATTGGCCGAAGGCGCCACTATATTTGGGGCCTGTCAGCGGGGCTCCAGAGTGCCAGGGCCGCCCCACTGAGCTCCAGCACCACCCAGGTGGCCCCATTTGGGCTAAATGAGCTGTGAAGGGTCTCCACTCCGCCCGCTGCAAGCGCACATGCAAGTGAACACAAACACACACAGACATGCACACACACACTCACACAGAAATACACATGCAGGCATGATGCATGCAAATGCACACACACATATGCCTGCTCGCCTGAACAGACACACACACAGACACACACACACCCTAACCCTCTCTACCACGCACGCCTGCATTCCCACATGCTTTGTCACACCCCATCAATACACAATAAGTTACTGCCACTGGCCTGTCAATGGGCCTGTCTTCGCCATGTTCCCCTCCTCTGCCTGATAGCCTGAGGGGGAATATATGTGCGTGTGTGTGTGTGTGTGTGTGTGTGTGCGTGTATGTGTGTGCGTGTATGTGTGTGCGTGTATGTGTGTGTGTGTGTGTGTGTGTGTACATCTGTGTACAGCGTCTGTGCGTTGCATGTGTAGAGCGGGCAAACACAATGGTTCAGTATGTGGTTCAGCAACACACACCCACTTGTCTGGCCTCGAACGCATAGTGTACAGTAGTTGGGTTGTGCATGAATGCATGTGAATATGTATGATTAGTTTTGTTCTCCTTTAACCAGGAGTGAGACCTTAGTGGATGAGAGCAGCCCCCTCCGCTATGATTCAATCTGGAGGGTAAAACTGCAACTAGTTCTCACAGTCTCACGTCAGAATAGAGATGTTCTTGTTTCTTAAACATCACATTTCAAAGTGTTTAGGGTTAAGTTCATGCCTTAACTCCACATTTGTATGGTCAGGGTTAGGTTTCGGGACAGGGCTAGGTTTAGGCATTAACTCTGAAATTGTAAGGTTAGGCATTAACTCCGAATGGTTAAGGTAAGAGTTAAGGTTTGGGATAGGCTTAAAACAAACATCTCAAAAACAGCTTTGTATTTGCTTAGAACGTGCAACCTTTGGAATCAGAGGCAGATGTTTACGCCCATCCACCATCCCCGTCCACAGTGCCCTAGCAAACACAAAACCTACTTGAAGGGTAACAGCGCTCACCGTTGCCCCTAGTGGCCGGTTTCCACGTCATCTGCCGACGCCCTCAGACATGGATCCTATAAGGAAGTTACATCCTCAAAAGCTAACCAACTTTATGGAGGGAAAAGAACAGGGTCAATGTTACAGAGAGTTCCAAGCCGAGCTTAACTGGCTTCAAACACATCAACACATCAGCTAAGCTACGCCTTACTTGATCGCACATCTATGAAAGAGTATACTCCGGACAAAGGATTGTTCAAGTGTACCAATGACCATGCATTCTAATTACCTCAATACTAACTGCAGGAATTATAGAGTGAATTATAGAGTGATTTATGACAGAGATGTTATTGGAACACAAAATAAAGTGCACGTTTTGAACATGCAAAGAAAGTGCACGTTTGGAACAGACAGCAGACTACTAGAGAGCTCAGTTCACGCAGACGCTCAGTGGCTATAAAATGAACCTTGAACGCCACAATAACAATGGGCTTCATTCGATTCCTTCGAATCAAGCATCAATCTCGTGCTCGCCACCCAGCAGTCATATCGCAGTTAACACATCGGTTCAACACGGAGTTACCAGGCCAATCCATGTCAAAAGCATTCGCAAAGTGCTACGTGTCACCAGGCCAGGGCCGACGCGACATACAAATCAACTACATGTGTCCGGATGCAAAGGACTGCATTAGAGCAGGCCTTGGAATGCACAGTGCAGCCATAAATCCTATTGGGCGAGAAATGTAGCCTTTACCATACGTGTCCAATCCCATCTATTTAGCCTAATTACAAACACCACACAGGCAATAAAAAAGGCTGCCTGCCATCAATTCTGACATTTCATCCCAGAGACTTTAAGGAATGCCTATTAGGATCCATAAATCCTTATGAGAGTGATGATCTGTGTGTGCGTGTGAGAGTATGCATGCTTATATGCATGTGTGTGTCTGATCCACAAGTAAAACAGGTCTGGGATGCAGGTGACACACAAAAAGATGAACCCGAGCCATGAACCGGAAGCATGACTTCTGATTGGACGTAATCAAATGAGGAAATACAAAAACACTAAGGCAGGTATGGACAGGTACCAGAGGAGTTTACCAATCTCTGTTGAGCTGGTAGGCTTCCCTCCCCCCTCCCGTTACGAGGCCCGGCCCATGTCACTCGCTGACAGAGCTGCCCGTCATGCCTGAGACGGGGCGGAACGTGGCTGCCGGTGTTTTCACTTTCCAACGTCACAGCGTGTGACTCGCTAAGGTAAACAGTGCACAGTCAATGGTCACAGATCCACTCTCTCCCTCTCTCTGCCTTTGTGTGCAGCACACCTGAGCTGAACCTGACACTCACCACTGAACGAACTGAGCACCGTGGAAGAACGAGGGGAGTCGAGGCGAAACGAGCCAGAAAGAGAGAAAAAGGAAAAGGAAGAAAGAGAACTGAAGCCCTCAACGCAATGCCCCATGGTACATAACATCTCTTCACCTTTCCGCCTAATTGATAGAAGACAGATCCATCACTATGTCTGCGAGCTGAACACACACCCCTAGGACAGTTATTGGCCTGTCCATGACTGAGTACTGAGACAGTGGGTAGAGACAATGTGGTGTTAAACGCACATGGAAGAATCCGGATGTATTGACCAGACCAGGACTAGACGGCTCATCAAGGTTGTGGTTTAGACGGATCTGTTGTCTCGACGGGGAATGTTAATCACCTCGATGCTCTGTCGGCACCGACGCCACAGACACCACTAATCACACCATGAAGACAAACTGTGCCTGTGTTGGATCCTAAATGCTAGCTTTGGGTGGGTAACTTTTGAACTAATATCCCATTCACCATGAAATAGAAATGGGGACCCGCTATTGGACGACAAACGGAGATAGGCAGTGGAAAAAAGGAACCAGCAGTGGGGTTTATAGACTACAGACAAATGTACACAATGGCTTTGATGCAGAGGATACCTTTCCAACGACTGACTGTGTTTCCCGCTGGCGTTCTAGTTTGCGAGTATCTTAATGGAATGGCACGCGTCACAGGATCCTAAGTAAACATACAGACACACAGTCACACACGCAGACATCCCAGCAGATGTGACGGCACGTCACTTCACCCTTCAGACGGAGAATCAGTGCCTGCACAAAGCCATACCTGGAACTCACACATGGGGTGTCAGGCATGGCATTCACAAAGAAAATGATCATCCATCAACATTGTACAAGGAGTGCGTTTTCTATTACAGGGATTACTCCTTTACCAAAAACAACCGTTTAAAAAAAGCAACCAACGTATACAGTATGGTAAATTGATTTATTATCTCTTAAGCTGAGGGCTGTGTTGGTTTTTTGGATAAGCAGTGGCTTTGTGTCATGAACAATTCCTGTTCCCCACTTTCCACAGAAGCCTGGTGAATGTGACTGCCATTGGAGCAGAAGCCGATTGGCTTCTGTTTGGAAGCTTTCAAATGCTTTGACTGGCAGCTGTGTTCTAGGAGGCGGGACTTTATCTTCCTACTCTTCATGCTTGTTTTGATAACTGCAAACCCCAACAACCCCCCCCCCCCAACACACACACACACACTTATTGTGATTTTCTATTCATTTCATAAGGATTATCCAGCATTTCTCTCATATGTTGGGCACATTGTATCCCCTCCAGTCTCTGAAGAGCAACACGCTCGCTCTTCAAAGCTACTCCACCACAATTGTTGCCTCAGTCACCTATTATAAACAAGCCATTTTTTGAGAGAAAGGCCGTAATTGTGTGAAAGTGTGCCACAAATGGCTTTGTAGCATTACTGCAGCCCCTTTCTTCATTGTACCCCTGTACACCAGCGCTGAAAGCTCTCTCCAATTGAAGTTTTGCTTTCATCCGGCATAAAAGCTCTGTCTGCGAGTGAGTTGTGGGTGAGAAGGAACGTACTCCGTCTACTCCACACACGTGAGTACATAGCCACAATGCCTTGGGTAGAGAGGTCAAAAGAGACTATTTTTTCTGGAACAAGAGGGGTGACATTCTGACAGCACAGTGCTGAAGTTCCATTTGACTAATTTCTGTTTCAAAGTGAAGTTGATTCTCTCTCAAAGTGCAGTTCATTTACTTTCAAAGGGACACGTGGCAGAAAGGTCAAACTCTGGGTTTTTCTTTTTGTTTAAAAATGTCAACATCAAAGAGGAGTTTGGTCTTTGGAAGAGGGTGAGTGTTCACTGTCCTGGGCCCAGTTTTTCAAAAGGTATTTATCTGGATACGATCCAATGCATAGAAATACAATTAATAGAACGGGCGATTTGTAGACTTGAATGGGGACTCCTGTTCTATTCCTTCTATTTCTATGCATTTAATCCTTTCCGATAGTCAAAATTCAGGTGCTCCGGACAAAATAAAACTTTTGAAAAACTGGGCCCCGGTAGTCTAGAACCATTTCCATGTTGATAAGGAAGTAAACAGAGAGGCAGACCCAAACGGACGAGACCTGGAAGTTGCTGGTGAAACAGACAGCTTTTAGTGTCAAGTTGAAGTGGTGGCTTGCTTTTAAATAAAATGCGCTGCACCTTTACAAATGGTGAATATCTATTTCAACAGACTGCATCCTTCACTGACAGTGAGATAAAGTTGTTGTGGAAAGAGAGAAAAACATTTTTGGGATTGTGCTTGAATATCAATTACTCCTTAGAATCTAGGTTTTAAATTATCCTAAAAAGTACATAAAAAAATACATTGATCTCTTACATTTCCAATGATACATTACCTCTCCAAAAGCAATAAGTGAAACATGTACTCTGTTATCATCTGTGTTGGTGAAGAGTTGCAATTCAACCGTGGCAATTGACTGCTAATGCAAATGAGAGAAGGATTTCTAAACTCCCAGGCTGCCACACACACTCTGCTGACGTGATGTCCTCTGACATGTGTCCTATGCCCTATGTAAAGGGTGTGTGCGTGTGTGTGTGCGTGTGTGTGTGTGTGTGTGCATGTGTGTGTGTGTGTGTGTGTGTGTGTGTGTGTGTGAGACAGGGTGAGCAGGCTGCAGCTAGTGGCCACTGGGAAATCAAGGAGCACTTTGTCATGCATCCTTAAATGTGTGACACAGCGTCCCGGGAGACAGAGGCTGATTGGTCTAGGAGGCGTCGAAGAGAGATGGGTGAGTGACGGCCGTGAGGGGACTGGGAGGCAGAGGGGTGGGGGGTGGGGGGTTAGAAACACATGATAGGATTGTGACATCTCAGGGCGGCAACCTGTCACCGGCAGCTGGCAATGTGCAGTCATGCTGCCAAAGTAACAACATCAGGACGCGGGCGACGCCAATCAGAACACTCCATCTCCAAGTGCACTGACCAACCAGAACACTCGAGCATACTGACCAATCAAAACACTTCAACTCTGAGCGCTGACCCATTCAGCAGACAAAAGGGCAAAATAAATGAGATACAAATGATGAAAGTTAGAAACATGAGACATTTCAATCTAATTAGAGTCATTTTGCTCCAGCGGGCCATGTGCACTGCATGATACCGTTCACTGATGTTAAGACCTCACCTCACATACGTCCATTTGTTACTGCGTAGGTCTAGGCAAGCGCAATTACATTGGATGTAGTAGTCACACTATGAGAAAGTGTGATGCATCAGCCAATTGGTTCAACACCGCTGGCAAGACATGTTGAAGTTTTATTCCTGAACTAGGTAGAACTTTGGATTTTCCCAAAACACTTCAATGAATCACCAGTGTCTCCATGAAAAACGACAGCAGTAAAAAAGCAACAGGAGGCTTCACATAATTACTAAACGTGTCCTTCATATTTACACTTAATTAGCTGAAGAAGAGAGAGGGAAACAGGTTAAATCAGAGGTTTGTTGTATTTCCATCAGAAGGAAGTGGGCATGGAGTGAGGGAAGGTGTTTCGCTTTTCTCCGTTCCCCTTTTCCTAATAGATCCAGCCGCTCCCCTGCACTGAGAGGGAAAGAGAGATTTGCGCTGGCACCGCGTTTTCTGTCCAATTAATAGATTGCTGGTGTGTTGCGTATTTTGCATGACAAAGGAGGGTAATATTCGACTGCCATTCTTAATGAAAATGCACTTTGCAAATTAAAAAGTGCCAAAAACCCATTTTTTTCCTACCTTTTTAGGAAATAAACAGTCCTTAACCAATTAAAGTGCATTGTAATAATGTTGTGATTTATTGCAGGTTGTTTAAGATTTCTAAACTGGGCTAACCCATATTAAGGTCACAATCCATCATGCCTTGCATGGAGAGCTGTAGAAAAATGGCGGTTGTATTAGCTGCTATTGATGATAGTGTGAAAAAAGTATTAGCACTTGTCAACAAAACTGCTTACAACATAACATTAGCATGCATGAGGTGAGCCGCCTATTCATTACGTTGGCAGCTCCACACACACACACACACACACACACACACACACACACACACACACACACACACACACACACACACACACACACACACACACACACACACACACACACACACACACACACACACACAAGGTTACAGCCTTATAAAACATTGGGTCGGCCCAGAGTGAACATACACTGTTTGGTTTTGTGATAGAGTGGCGACACACAAACCACTGACTGCTCCGCTTGCAGTGCAAACAGACGCGGCGAGTCCCACACTGTCGGACTGAAAGGTGTTAAACCCAGTATTCAGGAGCAGACATTCATGTTTGCTTCAATCACACTTATCAATTAGCTAGCCATCTCCTTGTCATACACACAACACATTCGTTTGGAGGCTGAGAGAGGGGCGTAGACAGAGAGAGAGAGGGATGGAAGTGAGGGAGGATAAACTGAGATCTTGTGGAGTGGAGGGGAGAGGGAGCTGACGCTGGGAAAAAGGGGTGGAGAGAGAGAGAGAGAGAGAGAGAGAGAGAGAGAGAGAGAGAGAGAGAGAGAGAGAGAGGTAAACACTAGGACGCAGGCAGTAGTGGGGGGTGTAGGCTATAGCCGAGAGAGATGCAGGGCGGTGACATTTGCCTTCACAAATAGGCTCTCTGGCTTTCGCCGAGCCAGGCACCCCCTCTGTGAGCCAAGAATGCACTTAGCTCAACGAGAGTAAATGAATCGCCTTATTTTGACTTCTACCATTACACTTCACCCTGATAGCAATGTTGGGCAAAGTGGCCCTTTGTTCAAGCACCAGGATTCCTGCATGTTTAAACATCTCTGGCCCCTGTTTTAATTACACTGTTTAGAATAGGGGAGGAGATCATCCTGACTAGAGCCCATACACTCTCTGATGATGACAAAGGCCATGTAATCATCCTGCCTGCCTGCCTGCATCCCTTCATGCCACTGGCCCATCCACTGGGCATATGCCGACAGCCACATCTACAGGCTAATATGATATATCAGATTAGTGGGGACAGCGTGGCACTCATTAGCAGTGCCAACCCAGTAACTGACTTTATCCCTGCCATGCTCTGGGCTGTGGAAGATTCAGGGGCATATTTGAGGTGAAAAATACTGCAATGGTCTTATGTCTGGAAAAAGCTGCATTTTGTTTGGAATCATATGCCATTGTTAAAAGTTCTTTAATGGATGGCATATTAAACATAGTGTGTATCACTGATCTAGAAAATGGAGGCCTTCGTTTTCCCCATTACCAGGCTCAAGCAGCATGTCTTGTCCTTATCCATAGTGTTTCCCTGAGCATTGAAGGGGAGGGGAGTCTATCCTCCTTAAGCCATTTAAACGTATGGAAATGCGACACACGTAAACATCTGTGCGTTTAGCAGCCCGACACACAATTCAATGGAGCTGATTGTGTCGCCAAGACAACATAATCCCGTAGTTGCCTCCATACACACCAGGTGCGTGTACTGCATCAAGGTGTCGTTTCTTCAGGCCTCCATATTACACACATTATGGTTCCCTCAGAGAGTATCAACAGAAACTCCTCATGGCCAGAATCCTATTCCACCCTGTCTGTCTGTCCGCCCCTGCGTAGTCTCACCTACACTAGCACTCTGTCCTAACAGCATGCTCATAACGGATATACAGACGTGGTAGTATACGCATGCACAAACGCACATGTGGAAACACACCGCAAAAGCACATTCAAACAACCCACCCAGCAGAGTGTGATTGAACAAACTGACTAGGGTTTACATGGATGGATGGAATCATGCCAGAAGTAGCTACCAGTACATGGATCTAGTGAGTAGTGTCTCTGATCACTGTGTTCCCTAGGCATTTGTTGACTCCCTCTCCCTCTCCCTCTCCCTCTCCCTCTCTCTCTCTCTCTCTCTCTCTCGCGCTCTCTCATTATTCACATGCATTTAACTCTCAAACAGCCCCTCATTAACTCTGGCACACTGGGCCATACGTTGAGCCAAATTACAGCGCTTTGACAGACACAAACCAGCAGGGGAGAGAGGCAAACTATCAGGATGAAAGCCTCAGCTCACTCCATAAATAATGACAGCCATATAGCCATATACAGCAATCAGTGTGTGTGTGCTTGAAGTGGGGAGGTGGGGGGAGGTCGCGGTCCGAGACAATTTGTGGTGATCACCCTTACCACACACGACAGCTTGAGAGCGACCTCCATCCATCAAACTGCTATCCTCAGGTAGTCTTTTATATTTATTTGTAATCCAACTATTTAGCGACAGAAACGTGATACTATCAATGCAAGCTGTAATATGACTCCCAATTTAGAACACAGGAACCTTAGTAATGTATCTAGTTTGCTAGTTAGCTAGCTACAGTAGTTACAACAAGCAGATTTGTTGCCAGCTACCAGGAGCAGATAGCTTAATCAGTAGCTAGCATGTCATTCCGGGACAAGGAGCATTGTAGCTATCAGTTTATTCCAAGGAATCATTTAAGACTACAAAAATCTATGTACTCTTAGAAAAAAAGGGTTCCAAAAGTGTTCTTCGGTCATAGGATAACCCTTTTTGGCTCCAGGTCAAACCATTTTGGGTTCTTCTGTGGAAAGGGTTCTACATGGAACCCAAAATGGTTCTACATGGAAATAAAAGGGTTCTACCTGGAACCAACAAAGGTTCTTCAAAGGGTTATCCTATGGGGGACAGCCGAAGACCCATTTTAGGTTCCAGACAGCACCTTTTTTTCTAAGTCGTGTCAATCTAATAGAGTCATCAAGGCAGGACCCACTCATTTCATTCACACTGACACATAAGAAATGCCACATTATCCCCGTCAATAGTCGGAGTCGGATGATATCGTAGCACTGGATGTTCCGCGATTGTTCATTTTCTAGCTCACAAACTACATTCCTTTGCTGTCATGATTTATTTAATTCATTCTTGTCTCTCAATTTTGTCTCACGTGATCTATTCAGCTCGCCTGTGTCCTGCTCCCAGAGATGAACCAAGTGCTATCCACCAAGCATGGGCTCTCACAAGTGAGGAGAACCATCCTACTGCAGTTTGAACGAGCCCTACTGTCACCATTTAGATATTGAGACGGCATATGCATTTGCCTGCTGTGATATCTTTTGTGGGTAACTACAGAAATACACGCGCTTGTTTGAGCATCTCCAAGACTTCATTCAATGTAGAATCAGTGTAACAGGTGACAAACAGATTATTCTACTATCGTAGAATTCTATTGTTCCCTTCAGGAGCCCAGGCTTTTGCCATAGATGGTGGAGTTCACATCTCTGTACCAGACAAGCTTTAGACAGCATTCTGCTAAGGCACTTGTCTCTCTCAACATCGTTCAGCTACATTGGTGATACGCCTATGAGACCCGGGCACACAAATGATCCTGGAGAGAAGGGGGACTACTGAAGAATGAGTTGATGACAGTTCTACAGTCTCCATCAGAGGCCCAGGCTTTTGGCATAGACGGTAAAAGCTCTCATTTCCGGATTGCAACATTGCGAGATTGTGCCCTCCACGCCACTTGATATACGTTGATTGGTAGGTGACACTATATTTAGATACTTGAAATACTGACTGACACACCTTTGCTATTTGTCTCCGTACTCAATAAATGGTGAAACACTATTTGTGACGGTGTTCTTTGTTCTTATGTACATTATGGGAAACATGTCTCACACTCAGTCATAGTAAGCAGAATATTTCATGTATTGGCAGGATTTTGGCAAAATCAACTTTTAGGTTAGTTAGGAGAGTTCATCATTTCAAACGCCCTAAATGTTCACTGAACATTTAGTATTCAAAACTCCAGCATTCATTTCCCAACTGCTTGTTTGGTAATCCTGCCTTTATCACTCTCCAGATATTATATTCCAATGTATCCAACATGATGCATACCCACCATTGTATTGGGCCGCTGCTATTTGGGAACTCCTCTGGTTTAGAAATCCTATTGTAGGGCACGTTGTACAACAGTTTGTTTTTTTATAGAATAATGTATTGGAAGGTACACTGTATGAGTAGGCTATGCTATATGTATTGGCTAATATATAGCTGTCATTTTTATACCTCTGTTCTAGCATGCAAGAAACACACACACATATTCCTACAGTATCTACATGCTTGATTTGGGTTTTAGTGCAAAGCATATGACTGAATGTTTCTTAAAGTCTGCAGCTAGTTGCTTGAAAGGAGACATATAATCACACCGAAACATGATTCAACAAATGTCATTCACTGACAGAGAGGTAGTTAATGAAACACACTTTAACAGTTACAGTAGCTGGCTAGGCTAGTCTGTAACATTGGCTAGCTTTCAATATATTGGCAAAATGGTCAACAAAGTTACCTCTTCATATGATCAAGACAATTCGTATTGCATGCTGCATATTTCATGTGCACTAGAAAATGGCTTTTATCTTATTTCAGTCTACTAGCCAAAACATATAGCTAGCTATATCTGTTCCTCTTCATCAGACAACAGGTCGCATTTTCACAAGAGGCTGTGCCATTGGCTGCATTTATCACGAGGGGTATGTAGATCCTCAAAACGTTCTACAGCTGCACCACCGAGAGCATCCTGACCGGTTGCATCACCGCCTGGTATGGAAACTGCTCGGCATCTGAACGTAAGTCCCTACTGTAATGCGTATGGCCCAGTACATCACTGGGGCCAAGCTTCCTGCCATCCAGGACCTATATACTAGGCAGTGTCAGAGGAAAGCCCAAAAGCTTGTCCCGAGCCTCCAGTCACCCAAGTCATAGACTGTTTTCTATTCTACCGCACGGAAAGCCGTACCGGAGAGCCAAGTCTAGGACCAAAAGGCTCCTTAACAGATTCTACCCCCAAACCATTAGACTGCTGAACAATTAATCAAATGGCTACCGTACTATTTACATTGACACCCCCCCCCCTCTCCATTTGTTTTGTACACTGCTGCTACTCACTATATATTATCTATGCATAGTACAAATTAGTTTAACTAACCTGTACCCCCACACACTGACTTGGTATTGGTACCCCTGTATGTAGCCTCGTTACTGATATGTTATTGTGTTACTTTTGATAATTTTTTACTTTAGTTGATTTGATAAATATTTTCTTAACTCTTCTTGAAATGCGCTGTTGGTTAAGGGCTTGTATGTAAGCATTTCACGGTAAGGTCTACACTAGTTGTATTCGGCACATGTGACAAACAACGTTTAATTTGATTTGTACCGGAGTTCTGATTGGTTCAAGTTTAGTAGTTTGGCAAGTATGAAATATACTTTTCATGAGAAAATGTGCAAGAATTGAAGGCGTCAACAAAATGTATAGCCATCAAAATAATGTTTTACTGTCATATACATCAAATCTGCTCCTCCCTTGACTCGATCGACTTCACGTTTTAAGGACTCGGCCCACCACCTATATCAAATCCAATCCAATCAAATGTTACAGTTGCGAATGTTACAAGTCGAAACGTTTACATACACTTGGGTTGGAGTCATTAAAACTTGTTTTTCAACCACATCATTTCTTGATAACAAACTATAGTTTTGGCAAGTCGGATAGGACATTACTTCGTGCATGACACAAGTAATTTTTCCAACAATTGTTTACAGACAGATTATTTCACTTATAATTCACTATATCACAATTCCAGTGGGTCAGAAGTTTACATACACTAAGTTGACTGTGCCTTTAAACAGCTTGGAATATTCCACAAAATTATGTCATGGCTTTAGAAGCTTCTGATAGGCTAATTGACTTCATTGGAGTCAATTGGAGGTGTACCTGTGGATGTATTTCAAGGCCTATCTTCAAACTCAGTGCCTCTTTGCTTGACATCATGGGAAAATCAAAAGAAATCAGCCAAGACCTCCACAAGTCTGGTTCATCCTTGGGAGCAATTTCCAAACGCCTGAAGGTACCACTTTCATCTGTACAAACAATAGTACGCAAGTATAAACACCATGGGACCATGCAGCCATCATACCATTCAGGAAGGAGACACGTTCTGTCTCCTAGAGATGAACGTACTTTGGTGCGAAAAGTGCAAATCAATCTCAGAACAACAGCAAAGGACCTTGTGAAGATGCTGGAGGAAACAGGCACAAAAGTATCCATATCCTCAGTAAAACGAGTCCTATATCGACATAACCTGAAAGGCTGCTCAGCAAGGTAGAAGCTACTGCTCCAAAACTGCCATAAAAAAAGCCAGTCTACGGTTTGCAACTGCACATGGGGACAAAGATCGTACTTTTTGGAGAAATGTCCTCTGGTCTGATGAAACAAAAAGTGATCTGTTTGGCCATAATGACCAACGTTATATTTGGAGGAAAAAGGGGGGGCTTGCAAGCTGAAGAACACCATCCCAACTGTGAAGCACATGGGTGGCAGCATCATGTTGTGGGTGTGCTTTGCTGCAGGAGGGACTGGTGCACTTCACAAAATAGATGGCTTCATGAGGCATGAAAATTATGTGGATGTATTGAAGCAACGTTTCAAGACATCAGTCAGGAAGTTAAAGCTTGGTCGCAAATGGGTCTTCCAAATGGACAATGACCACAAGCATAATTTCAAAGTTGTGGAAAAATGGCTTAAGGACAACTAAGTCAAAGTATTGGACTGGCCATCACAAAGCCCTGACCTCAATCCTATAGAAGATTTGTGGTGAGAACTGAAAGAGCGTGTGAGCAAGGAGGCCTACTGAGTCAGTTACACCAGCTCTGTCAGGAGTAATGGGCCAAAATTCACCCAACTTATTGTGGGAAGCTTGTGGAAGGCTACCTGAAATGTTTGACCCAAGTTAAACAATTTAAAGGCAATGCTGCCAAATACTAATTGAGTGTATGTAAGCTTCTGACCCACTAGGAATGTGATGAAAGAAATAAAAGCTGAAATAAATCATTCTCTCTACTATTATTCTGACATTTCACATTTTTAAAATAAAGTGGTGATCCTAACTGACCTAACACAGGGAATTTTTACTAGGATTAAATGTCAGGAATTGTGAAAAACGGAGTTTAAATGTATTTGGCTAAGGTGTATGTAAACTTCCGACTTCAACTCTATTTGTCACATGCTTTGTAGACTAACAGTGAAATTCTTACTTACCCAACAGTGCAGAGAAAAAAAAGAGAAATTAGAGAAAAATATTAACATGAGGAATAAATACACAACGAGTAATGATAACTTGGCTATATGCAGTACACTGGGTACCAGTACCGAGTCGATGTGCAGGTGTACAAAGTAATTGAGGTAGATATGCACGTATAAGGAGAGATAAAGTGACTAGGCAACATGATAGATAATAAACAGTAGCAGCAGTGTATGTGATGAGTCAAAACAGTTAGTCCTGAAAAGGGTCAATGCAGATAATTAAATCATTAACCAATAGCTAACCGGACTAACTATTTCGCTGTATTATGGCTTGGGGGTAGAAGCTGTTCAGGGTCCTGTTGGTTCCAGACTTGGTGTATCGGTACAACTTGCCGTGCTGTACCAATGCCTACACTAGGTTAGGGTTAAGGTTTGGAGTTAGGGTTAAGGTTAAGGGAAGGGTTATCTAACAATGCTTAGTAGTTGCAAAGCAGCTGAGTAACTAAAATACTAAAGTTGTCCATGATGATACTGGAACACTCAACCTTGCTAGACGTTCACATTATGCACTTTTGCCTTAGGTAACCTACTGTCTGATGTAACCATACCTAACATATCATACATATGAGTGTCCCGGATTTCCATTTAATTTGTTGAGTCTAGTCTAGTAACGCACACTATTGTAAAGTAACATACTGTATCACACTAAATGGAGTGGCATGAATGTTTGTAAAATATAATATGTTTTGTTCTGAGACCAGGCTGCTCTTACCCCAGGCTATGGACTATCAGTCATGTTGTGAGATTCAAGAGAGAAATATGTTTGTTTTTTTTGCAGTCTGTACCATTAAATAACAAATAGAATATGAGTTAATCTGCAATGATTATACATTCTATATGCCAGGATAAATGACGTAAAGAACAAAGGATTAGAAGACAGAACATTATAGCTTTGTGTTTTCATCAACTCGAGTAACAGTGGCAGCACGTTGTTTTAGGAGAGGCGATAAAATCTTCATTCCTGCGAACAAAATGCTTATATTTCATCGGAGTGGTTGGAACTTGATAAACTCTGCTGTTACAGCTGATCCTAATTACATTGATCAGTGTTAAATAGTGGAGAAGTGCAATAATGGGCTTGGCAATAGCTAAATCAGCCCTTAAACACTCGCTGTCTACTCCAAGGAGTAATTATTTATTATTCTCACAATCAAACCAATTGGAATGGCTTGACCGCATATACACACAATCACACAGACACCGTAAGATGTACTCACATCTGCTGTACATGCAAATACACACACACACACACACACCCACACACACACACACACACACACACACCACACACACACACACACACACACACACACACACACACACACACACACACACACACACACACACACACACACACACACACCACACACACACACACTAATAACACATATTAATATATTTTGTGAAACAAACAAAAAAACTACTTTTCTGAAGACTACATATTTGGCAATTATTTGGTATAAGGTCTTTAGGAAAGCAGCATTACTTGAGCATGAGAGAATACACATTTTGACACGAGGGAAAATTGCTCGTCACAAGCTGTAACACAAGGAGCAGGGCTTTGTATATTTTGGTTGTGAAATTCCTAACGTACAGTAAATGTCCCGATATGCCAGACAATGTGCTACAGTATATGAATCTGGGTAAACCAGGACCATCAACACTTTGGGAGAAATGTTTATGCTTTCCTGGCAAAATATGAATTGTTATACCCAAAGGAAGTTCAACATAAATCATAACAGACAAATGGCTCAGTCATTGATTCTATCTACTCTCAGCCATTTCAATGCACACGTATCAGGAATAGAAGGAAATAAACACTATATTATCTAAGTAAAGTAATATATGCAATACTAACAAGGAAAATACTTGCACGTACATTTCACAGTCTGTAAAAGAAATCACAATGTCATTAATTTCAAATCAGTCACTATTGAACAAGCAGTTAACAGTTACCTAAAAATAGATATCACTATAATCTGAATGGCCTTATTAGGCAAACACAATTAAGACCAATTCAACACAGTGCATCAGAGGCAACCTACTTCTAAGGGTTGGGGGGGTACAGAATTTGAAACCATACGCTCTGTCTATGATAGCTACATCACACTACACGCTGAGAAAAAAAGGTGTTATCTAGAACCTGAAAGGGGTCTTCGGCTGTCCCCATTGGAGAACCCTTTGAGGGACCCTTTCCACAGAGGGTTCTACATGGAACCCAAAAGGGTTCTACATGAAAACAAAAATGGTTATCATATGGGGACAGATGAAGAACCCCTTTTGGAACAGTGGTAACCCAGAAGTGTACATAGGGGAGGGTTGGGACTGAGGTGTGTGTGAATGCTGCATGTGTGTGTGTGTGTGTGTGTGTGTGTGTGTGTGTAAGGGCCAGCTGTTGCAGTTGGCTGTAGGCAGGGCTGCAAGTGATCTCATTTCAATCAGCAGACCACTTCACACACAACTACCTGGACACTGTTTAGAGGAAAGAACACTGCAGACACCTCCCCCTCCTCCCACACACACGCACACACACACACACGCACACGCACTCGCACGCACACACACACACACGCACACGCACACGCACGCACACACACACACACACACACACACAGGTTTGTAACATCTCCTTTCGACACAAACAGTGAGTATATAGAAGAAAATAGACCCGATTAACGTTGTCTCCCCCACTCCCCCTCCCTTCCTCTAGTAGTGGAAAAAGTACCAAATTGTCATACTTGAGTAAAGGTCTAAAAGTATTTGGTTTTAAATATACTTAAGTATAAAAAGTTTATGTAATTGCTAAAATATACTTAGGTATCAAAGTAAAAGTAAAAGTATAAATAATTTCAAATTCCTTATATTCAGCAAACAAGGCGGCACACTTTTTAAAAACATTTACGGATAGCCAGGGGCACTCTCCAAAACTCAGACATCATCTACAAAACAAAGCATTTGTGTTTAGTGTGTCCACCAGATCAGAGGCAGTAGGGTTGACCAGGGATGTTCTCTTGATAAGTGCGTGAATTGGACCATTTTCCTGTCCTGCTAAGCATTCAACATGTAACGAGTACTTTTGCTTGTCAGGAAAAATATATGGAGTAAAAGTACATTATTTTCTTTAGGAATGTAGTGAAGTAAAATTAAAAGTTGTTAAAAATATGAATAGTAAAGTAAAACTACTGAAAGAGTACCTTAAAGTATTTGACTTCACCCCCCCCCCCCCCACCCCCCCCGGGTAAAGGTGTCCTCTCAGGGCTAAGCCTCTAGGGACTTATCTTAGTGTAGACTGCCATCTTGTTGTCAATGCTGCAATGACAGATTCCCTTGTGGTTCCTACAAAATATTATTTTATGACCGGGATATGATGTCTCCTTACAGTACAGAGCCCTTTAATTCAAATCTGGACCTCAAAGCCAGTTCCCCTGCTCTTCTTCATTCTTCCCCTCTAATCAGGGACTGATTTAGACCTGAGACCATTTATTCTCAGGTAGAACAGAAAACCAGCAGAAGTCAGAAGTCCGGACCTCGTAGGGTTAAGAGTTGAATACCCTTTTATAAAGTAAATTTTTTGGAAGAGATGAGAGATATGGAAGAGATTTGCTGTGATCACTTGAACTGGCCTGTGTGATCTAGACTCTAGAGGTGGGAGAGAACATATGATCGTGTGAAAAACCCAGGCCGGGATCCAAGCAAATGCAAATAACAGACTTCTGCTGCGATTGACTTGCAAATATGATTTCTGCTTAAGTCGACATTCACAGCATTAACAGCAAAAGTGGTCTCCGGGAATGTCTGGGAAATAGCATTTAAAAGGCTATTGCATTGGTTTAAAGGAAGGCTGTAGTATTTTAATGTTCAATAATACAAATGAATATATTGCTTGGTACGTATATTGTAGCCTGGGACTCAAATGCATAATACACAGGAAAAGCACAGAAAGTTCAGTTGACCGCTGAGGCTTGTCTGAGCTATCAATCACAAATATCATGGAAAAAATGGAATGTTCTCACAGAGAAAGTAGAACGTTAGAGAGTGTTATCATTAACTCATTAAATACCATAACTCTATATCAAGCAATCCTTTAAGTGTTTTTAATTGAAGTCTCTCGCCCCCTTTGTTAATGCATCCATGACTGTGGCATCCCCCGAGGCATTAGCCTAGCTTAATGCTAATAGCCATGGAACAGTATTCATATCCGCCACACTGTCCCAAATAGCACCCTGGTCTCTACGTTGTGCACTACTTTGGATCAGAGTTCTATGGGCCCTGGTGAAAAGTAGTGCACTGCGTAGGGAACATTTTGGGACACAGGCTTTGTGTGTAAAAACAAGATGGTGGTACAGCCTCCCGATCCCAAATAAAGTGCACAAAACAGAGGCAGGAAGTGTGTAGGGTATGACAATCACGCGTTCCTAAACGATCACGCAGGAAAGGAGATCCCAGTACAGCTTAACAGGCTGATGGGGTTAATTAAAAGAGGGAGATGGAGGGATGAAGCGGAGGAATGAGGGGGTGATTGTTAACGGGACATCTGGTCCGGGCTTGTTCCTGAAAAGGGGGGGGGGGGGGGTAGACACATACACACACGCACAAACAGGAACCTCTCTACCCCATGGCTGCTCCCCACACACACACACGCACACACACACACACACACACACACACACACTGGGAGCAGCTGCGGTCCTATGAGGTTATTAGTTGTAGTGACTAGTGACTCTACATGTGTATACAGTGGGTGTTGGCATGCATGGATGCAGAGATTGGAGACGTTCTACCCTTAGGGAAGGGATGTGGAACAGCTGAGATGACTGCTAAGACTTCAAATAGGCATTGTGGGTAAGAATACATAGTGTATGTGTGTGTGTGTGTGTGTGTGTGTGTGTGTGTGTGTGTGTGTGTGTGTGCGTGTGTGTGTGCGTGTGTGTTACCCATTTTAATGGGTAATAGATACAGTAGAATTTAAGCGCATGCATGCACACACACACACACACACACACACACACACACACACACACACACACACACACACACACACACACACACACACACACACACACACACACACACACACACACACACACACACACACACACACACACACACATACACACACACACACACACACACTAGCCCATCCCTCACTAATCATATAAGGCAGCAGCCCTTGTTAGCCCAGCCTCAGTGCTCCTACAGTTCACGTCATTAAGTCATTTGTCAGTTACAGCACGTCTCTGCCCACTTTTTCTTTTTTAATCCGCCATGTAACCAAGGTGATACAGGCGGGCAGGCGCCCCGGAGCTCAGTTCAAAGTCAGGCACTGGTGCAGAGTGCCCTAAGTGGTCAGGCTATAATACGTTGCTTCTCTCTCATGACATTTCCATAAGAGAGAGAGGAGAGAGGGGGGGGGGGGGGGGGGGTTGAGGAAGAGACAGAGAGAGACAGAGAGAGAGAGAGGGGGGGTGAGGAAGAGAGACAGAGAGAGAGAGAGATGGGGTGAAGGTGAGGGAGGGAGAGAGAGAGAGGGGAGAGAGAGACAGAGAGAGAGAGGGGGGGTGAGGAAGAGAGAGAGAGAGAGGAATCAGAAGCCCTCTGTGTCGCGAAAACGACAGAAGAAAGAGGAGGCATTTCAATCTGTCATTTGAATATACAGAAACATGTCGTTATGCAGCATAGGAAGGTGAACAAAACACAATAGTTGCTTTTCAGTACTCCGTGCCCACTCGCTGCAAAAAAAACAACCCGACGTACAGACCGGTTGAGAGCTCTTTGTTGTGAAGCCTGCTACTTCACAGACAGAAAGACAGACCAAAAGACGGACGGACAGACACAGCAGAGAGTGAGACAGAGGGAGATGGAGACGCAGGGAGAGGGGAGAGTAGAGAGGCGAGAAGGAGGGAAGATGTCCTTAACATTCAAAAGGAGATCATTGAGACATCCAACTTTGACAGTATAAACTCTTTCACTGGCGGAAACAAGGAGGAAACAAGGGAGGGGAGAGAGGAAAAGAGACAGCAAGATGCAGGAGAAGAAGGGAGGGAGAGAGAAAGTGAGAGAGGGGGAGGTCTGGCGGGTGGTGACAGTGGTGTATGTGGCTCTGATGTCTGTCTGACCTGATTGCAAATCAGCAGAGAAACCTCACTGGCCCAGAAGCACTTCCTCATGCAGAGAACCCTTACACACAAACAGGCGCTTTCGATCCCCTCTTTAATAAGACTGCTTAATCGTGGCCATACATGGAGGCCATAAGAGTCAAGAGACAAAGAGAGAGAAGGAGAGAGAGAAAGAGAAAGAGAGAGAGCATGTGTGTTTGCATGCATGATTGTGTGTGTATTCTTCAATGTGTGTGTGTGTGTGTGTGTGTGTGTAACTAAGCTAGTGGGGGAGTTGGGTGTGTGTGTTGGGGGTTGCTGTTAGGGGGGGGGGGGGGGGGGGGGTCCAAGGCGCATTTGCAATTTAAAACACGGTTTGGTATAATGAAAATGTAAAGCAGTGGTTTTATTTTATTCAGTGTGGCAGGTTCAGAATCCCAGCGAAGCTCCACTCAAGCAATCAGTCCATTAATAATTGAATTTGGTTCAGGAACTGTGTGAGGCAAGCCTCGGCAAGCTTTTCTTCTCTTCTCAGCTGCTGACCCTAATATGGATCAGCCAATTAGACATCTTTATTTAATTGCTGGGCGACCCATCCTCACCACACAACGCTGCTCTGCTCTGCCACAGACTGGCGCGGGAGGCTGGCGCAGGGACAAGAGCTGGCACTGGGATAGGGGGCACCCCCTCCCCCTTTTCATGTAGTAAAAAGAGGGGCCTTGATACTGAGCCCGCTAGGGAACAGGGCCTCACTAAACAAGAGCTGCTTCAATCAAACTCTTAGTCCAGACTGAAAATACTGGGATGGAATGAGGCCAGGGTTCTACGCTTTCGCTCACTCATCTATACTATACACAAGCAAGTTCACACTTAACCACACACATACATTGAAACATGGTTGTGCAGTAAATACACACACCACACACTACACACAATAATACTGTACCATGCTCCACGCGTACACATTGACTAATAAGATCAGTCTCTCTCTCTCTCTCTCTCTCTCTCTCTCTCTCTCGTGGTGTTTGTTCTTCACTGGTGTCCCTTTTCTATTGGCAACAGGTCACACATCTTGCTGCTGTGATTGTACACTGTGGTATTTCACCCAGTGTACAAAATTGTGGGTCTGTGTAATCTGAGGGAAATATGTGTCTCTAATATGGTCATACATTTGACAAGAGGTTTGCGGGTGGTGTGCACATAGCCTGACTTCTCTTGCTCACTGAGTCTATACATCGTCGAAGATTTCCTTCATTTGGTCACAGTGGTTAGGTATTCTGCCACTGTGTACTCTCTGTTTAGGTCCAAATAGCATTCTAGTTTGCTCAGTTTTTTTTGTAAATTCTTTCCAATATGTCAAGTAATTCTCTTTTTGTTATCTCATGATTTGGTTGGGTCTAATTGTGTTGCTGTCTGTAGGCTTTGTTATGGAAGGTTTGGGAATCGCTTCCTTTTAGGTGGTTTTAGAATTTAACAGCACTTTTCTGGATTTGATAATTAGCGGGTATCGGCCTACAGTAATTCTGTAGTTCCTACAGTGACCATACGTACATACCCCAACCAGAAGCCATGGATTACAGGCAACAGCTAAAGGTTAGAGCTGCTGCTTTCAAGGAGCGGGACTCTAACCTGGACACTTGGAAATCCCGCTATGCCCTCCGACGAACCATCAAACAGGCAAAGTGTCAATACAGGACTAAGATCGAGTCGTACTACACCGGCTCCGAAGCTCGTCAGATGTGGCAGGGCTTACAAACTATTTCAGACTACAAAGAGAAGCACAGCCACGAGCTGACCAGTGACACGAGCCTACCAGACAAGCTAAATTACTTCTATGCTCGCTTCGAGGCAAGCAACACTGAAGCATGCATGAGAGCATCACTCTTACACTCTGCGTAAGCCAATGTGAGTAAGACCTTTAAACAGGTCAACATTCACAAGGCCGCAGGGCCAGATGGATTACCAGAACGTGTACTCCGAGCATGCGCATTTTCAACCTGTCCCTCACTGAGTCTGTAATACCAACATGTTTCAAGCAGACCACCATAGACCCTATACCCAAGAACTCTAATGTAACCTGCCTAAATGACTACAGACCCCAAGCACTCACGTCTCTAGCCATTAAGTTCTTTGAAAGGCTGGTCATGGCTCACATCAACACTATTATCCCAGAAACCCTAGACCCACTCCAATTTGCATACCACCCCAACAGATCCACAGATGATGCTATCTCTATTGCACTCCACACCTCCCTTTCCCTTCTGGACAAAAGGAACAGCTCAGCGTTCAACACCATAGTGCCATAAAGGCTCATCACTAAGCTAATGACCCTGGGACTAAACACCTTCCTTTGCAACTGGCCACCCCCAGGTGGTAAGGGTAGGTAACAACACATCTGCCTCGCTGATCCTCAACACGGGGGCCCCTCAGGGGTGTGTGCCCAGTCCCCTCCTGTACTCAATGTTCACCTATGACGGCATGGCCAGGCATGACTCCAACACCATCATTAAGTTTGCCGTGTTAGGCCTGATCACCGACAACGATGAGACAGCCTATAGGGAGGAGGTCAGAGATCTGGCCGTGTGGTGCCAGGATAACCACCTCTCCCTCAATGTGATCAAGACATCAGAGATAATTATGGACTACAGGAAAAGGAGGACCGAGCACGCCCCCATTCTCATTGACGGAGCTGTAGTGGAGCAGGTTGAGAGCTTCAAGTCCTTTGGTGTCCATATCAACAACAAACTAGAATGGTCCAAACACACCAAGACAGTCGTGAAGAGGACACATCAAAGCCTATTCCCCCTCAGGAGACTAAAAGGATATGGCATGAGTCCTCAGATCCTCAAAACGTTCTACAGCTGCAACATCGAGAGCATCACTGCCTGGTTTGGCAACTGCTTGGCCTCCAAGTAGTAACACAATAAAATAACAATAACGAGACTATATACAAAGAGTACTGGTACCAAGTCAATGTGCAGTGTTAAGGCGGTAGCTGAGGTAATATAGTATGTTCATGTGGGTAGGGATAAAAGTGACGATCAGGATATATAATAAATAGAGTAGCAGCAGCGTATGTAAAGAGAGTGAGTGTGAAAGTGTGTGTGTGGCGACAATATGCATGTGTGTGTGTGTGTGTGTGTGTGTGTGTGGCGTCAAAATGCATCAAATCAAAATCAAATATAATTTATTTGTCACATACACACGGTTAGCAGATGTTAATGCGAGTGTAGCGAAATGCTTGTGCTTCTAGTTCCGACAATGCAGTAATAACCAACGAGTAATCTAACTAACAATTCCAAAACTACTACCTTATACACACAAGTGTAAATGGATAAAGAATATGTACATAAAGATATATGAATGAGTGATGGTACAAAGCGGCATAGGCAAGATACAGTAGATAGTATTGAGTGCAGTATATACATATGAGATGAGTATGTAAACAAAGTGGCATAGTTAAAGTGGCTAGTGATACATGTATTACATAAAGATGCAGTAGATGATATAGAGTACAGTATATACATATACATATGAGATGAATAATGTAGGGTATGTAAACATTATATTAGGTAGCATTGTTTAAAGTGGCTAGTGATATATTTGACATCAATTCCCATCAATTCCCATTATTAAAGTGGCTGGAGTTGAGTCAGTGTGTTGGCAGCAGCCACTCAATGTTAGTGGTGGCTGTTTAACAGTCTGATGGCCTTGAGATAGAAGCTGTTTTTCAGTCTCTCGGTCCCAGCTTTGATGCACCTGTACTGACCTCGCTTTCTGGATGATAGCGGGGTGAACAGGCAGTGGCTCGGGTGGTTGTTGTCCTTGATGATCTTTATGGCCTTCCTGTGACATCGGGGGGTGTAGGTGTCCTGGAGGGCAGGTAGTTTGCCCCCGGTGATGCGTTGTGCAGACCTCACTACCCTCTGGAGAGCCTTATGGTTGTGGGCGGAGCAGTTGCCGTACCAGGCGGTGATACAGCCCGACAGGATGCTCTCGATTGTGCATCTGTAGAAGTTTGTGAGTGCTTTTGGTGACAAGCCAAATTTCTTCAGCCCCCTGAGGTTGAAGAGGCGCTGCTGCGCCTTCTTCACGATGCTGTCTGTGTGGGTGGACCAATTCAGTTTGTCTGTGATGTGTACACCGAGGAACTTAAAACTTACTAACCTCTCCACTACTGTCCCATCGATGTGGATAGAGGGGTGTTCCTTCTGCTGTCTCGTCGTTGTTGGTAATCAAGCCTGTTGTGTCGTCCGCAAACTTGATGATTGAGTTGGAGGCGTGCGTGGCCACGCAGTCGTGGGTGAACAGGGAGTACAGGAGAGGGCTCAGAACGCACCCTTGTGGGGCCCCAGTGATGTCAGGTAGGGTGGAAGTGATATGGTCCTTGACTAGTTAAAAAAATTATTATTATATTTTACCTTTATTTAACTAGGCAAGTCAGTTAAGAACAAATTCTTATTTTCAATGACGGCCTAGGAACAGTGGGTTAACTGCCTGTTCAGGGGCAGAATGACAGATTTGTACCTTGTCAGCTCGGGGGTTTGAACTTGCAATCTTCCGGTTACTAGTCCAACGCTCTAAGCACTAGGCTACCCTAGTCTCTCTGTGTGTGTGTGTGTGTGGTGCCAATATGCATGTGTGTGTGTGTGTGTGCACTTTGTGTGTGTGAGCATATGTAGTGTGTGTGCATGTGTGTGAGTGTCAGTATAGTATGTGTGAGTGTGTGGGTAGTGTCCAGTGAGTGTGCATAGAGCCGGTGCAAGAGAGTCAGTGCAAATAAAAATGGGGTCAATGTAAATAGTCAGGGTAACCATTTGATTAACTGTTCAGCTCTTATGGCATTGGGGTAGAAGCTGTTCAGGAGCCTTTTGGCGCTCCGGTACCGCTAGATGTGTGGTAGCAGAGAGAATAGTCATTTGACTTGGGTGACTGGAGTCTGTCAATTTTTAGGGCCTTCCTCTGACAACACCTGGTATAGAGGTCCTGGATGGCAGGGAGCTCGGACCAAGTGATGTACTGGGCTGTCCGCATCACACTCTGTAGCACCTTACGGTCGGATGCCAAGCAGTTGCCATACCAGTCAGTGATGCAGACGGTGAAGATGCCCTCAATGATGCATCTGTATAACGTCTAAGTACAGGATCCAGTTGCAGAGAGAGGTATTTATTTCCAGGGTCCTTAGCTTGGTGATGAGATGTGAGAGCACTATGGTGTTGAATGCTGAGCTGTAGTCAATGAACAGGTGGTCTGCTTGAAAAATGTAGGTTTTACAGATTGGGTCAGAGAGACATTGAAAATGTCAGTAAAGACACTTGCCAGCTGGTCAGCACATGCTCGGAGTACGTGTCCTGGTAATCCATCTGGCCTTGCGGCCTTGTGAATGTTAACCTGTTTAAAGGTCTTACTAACATTGGCTACGGAGAACGTGATCACACAGTCATCTGGAACAGATGGTGCTCTCATTCATGGCTCAGTGTTGCTAGCCTCAAAGAGAGCATAGGTCTTCTGATAGACTTGCGTTAATGGGCAGCTCACGGCTGGGTTTCCCTTTTTAATCCGTGATAGTTTGCAAACTCTGCCACATCCAACGAGTGTCACAGCCAGTGTAGTAGGATTCGATCTTAGTTCTGTACTGATGCTTTGCCTGTTTGATGGTTCGTCGAGGGCATAGCGGGATTTCTTATAAGCGTCCAGACTAATGTCCTCTCCTTGAAGTGGCAGCTCTTTATCTAAGAGAGGATTTTTCCTGTAATCCATGGCTTCTGGTTGGGATATGTACGTAGTGGCCGACATCGTCAATACACTTATTAATGAAGCCAGTAACTGATGTGGTAAACTCCTCAATGACATCGGATTAATCCCGGAACATATTTAAGTCTGTGCTAGCAAAAAAGTCCATTAGCTTAGCATCCGCTTAATTCGACCACTTCCATATTGAGCACGTCACTGGTACATCCTGTTTGAGTTTCTGCTTGTAAGCAGGAATCAGGAGGATAGAGTTATGGTCAGATTTTCCAAATGGAGAACGAGTGAGAGCTTTGTATGATGTGTCTGTGTGTGGAGTAAAAGTGATTGCGAGTTTTTTCATCTCTAATTGCACAGGTGACATGCTGGTAGAAATGAGGTAAAACAGATTTTAGGTTTCCTGCTTTAATATCACTGGCCACTAGGAGTGCTGCCTCAAGGTGAGCATTTTCTGGTTTGCTCATGGCCCTATACAGCTCGTTAAGTGCGGTCTCTGTGCCAGCATCATTTTGTGATGGTAAGTAGACACCTATAGTGTGGTTAATAGTATGGTCTACAGTTTATCATGAGGTATTCTAACTCAGGTGAACAGAACCTCAAGACTTTCTTGATATTAGAGATTGCGCACCAGCTGCTGTTAACAAAGAGACACACACCACCCACCCTGAGGTGTGTGTGCGCGCGTGAGTGTGTGTTAGTGGGGGTTGCCTGAGAAAATGCCCGCATTACTCCCCTGGATGACAGGAGGAGAGAACCAGAGACAAAAACCCACTAATCTGCCAGCCTCACAGGACGCCAGTGAGCAGCATCATTTACACCACAGACAGAGTGATCCAACGTACGCTAGTTCAATGCCTCCCTGATTTGCACTGCACAACCTTGTTCCAGATAGAGATATTCAGACTGTCAGTATAAACTACTTCTGTTTTCATTTTGCATTTATTTCAATGCCAGACTCAGGGCATACATTTTTCATCACCTGCTAAGCTATGAATAAAAGATATATATATTTTTTTTAAAGAGCTGAGAGGGGAGGGGGAGAGGAGAGAGGGAAGAAAACTCTAACAGATGCGGTGCATGCGTTGCAACGTGCAGACACTGTGTGCATAACGAGAGGCTCGCTCTTTCTTTCTCTCCATCTCTCTCTTTCTCCCCCCACCCCCCCTTTCTCTCCCCTTCTCTCTCCCCCTCTTATTCCCAGCCATCTTAATGTTAACATGAGGGTTGCTGTAGTGTGCTGTAGCTGGGTGCAGGGTGAAGATGCCATAATGAGGGGGAGGCAGAGGAACATCTCACCTTGGCATTTTAGAAGATTATCTAAGAGGTGTATTCTCAGAGTGATTTATTTATCCCCCTCTCACTGCCTCTCTCTCCTTCTCTCTTTCCACCCTGCCACACTCTCTCTGTCTCTCTTTCGCTCTACTTTCCTCCCGCTCTCTCTCTGACAAGCAGGGTCTGGAGTGAGATGTTGGAGAGCCGGTGGAAAATCTTCACTCACAGAGCTGACAGATTCAGGTGTGGGTTAAAAGTAGGATGGAGGGGAGTAGGGGAGAAGAGAGGAGAGCAAAGCTGAGGAGAGGAACGGCATGGAGGAGGGCAAGAGGGGAGAGCTGTTGAGTTCTCTATACATTGACTCACATGATATTTGACCACTTCTATTCTCGGAGGCCATCAACTTGTTTCTCCCTCAACCACACAGTTACTGTATATGTTGCCAATGAGTAACAGAGAATAGCATTACGGCACGACACGCCATAAACCTGTTGCCTGCTGATAGGGCACCTCCTCCCATATGCTGTAGGAGGTTGGGTTGAGAATGATATATAAACTCAGCAAAAAAAAGAAAAGTCCTCTCACTGTCAACTGCGTTTCATTTTCAGCAAACTTAACATGTGTAAATATTTGTATGAAGATAACAAGATTCAACAACTGAGACATAAACTGAACAAGTTCCACAGACATGTAATTAACAGAAATGTAATGATGTGTCCCTGAACAAAGGGGAGGTCAAAATCAAAAGTAACAGTCAGTATCTGTTGTGGCCACCAGCTGCATTAAGTACTGCAGTGCATCTCCGCCTAGTGGACTGCACCAGCGTTGCAAGTTCTTGCTGTGAGATGTTACCCCACTCTTCCACTAAGGCACCTGCAAGTTCCCGGACATTTCTTGGGGGAATGGCCATAGCCCTCACCCTCCGATCCAACAGGTCCCAGATGTGCTCAATGGGATTGAGATCTGGGATCTTCGCTGGCCATGGCAGAACACTGATATTCCTGTGTTGCAGGAAATCACGCACAGGACGAGCAGTATGGCTGGTGGCATTATCATGCTGGAGGATCATGTCAGGATGAGCCTGCCTGAAGGGTACCACATGTGAGTGTGCACAGTGTTGAGATTGCCTGCAATGACAACAAACTCAGTCCGATGATGGTGTGACACACCACCCCAGACCGTGATGGACCCTCCACCTCCAAATTGATCCCGTTGCGGAGTACAGGCCTCGGTGTAACGTTCATTCCTGAGACAATAAACGTGAATCCGACCATCACCCCTGGTGAGACAAAACCGTGACTATTTGCCGGTCTGTTTGGTCCAGCGAAGGTGGGTTTGTGTGTAATGTCTGATGAGGACCTGCCTTAAAACAGGCCTACAGTCCAGCCTCTCTCAGCCTATTGCGGAAAGTCTGATCACTGATGGAGGGATTGTGCGTTCCTGGTGTAACTCGGGCAGTTGTTGATGCCATCCTGTACCTGTCCCGCAGGTGTGATGTTCGGATGTACTGATCCTGTGCAGGTGTTGTTACACGTGGTCTGCTACTGCGAGGACGATCAGCTGTCCGTCCTGTCTCCCTGTAGCACTGTCTTAGGGCATCTCACAGTACAGACTTTGCAATTTATTGCCCTGGCCACATCTGCAGTCCTCATGCCTCCTTGCAACATGCCTAAGGCACGTTCACGCAGATGAGCAGGAACCCTGGGCATCTTTCTTTTGGTGTTTTTCAGAGTCAGTAGAAAGGCCTCTTTTAGTGTCCTAAGTTTTCATAACTGTGACCTTAATTATCTACCGTCTGTAAGCTGTTTGTGTCTTACAGACCGTTCCACAGGTGCATGTTCATTAATTGTTTATGGTTCATTGAACAAGCATGGGAAACAGTGTTTAACCCCTTTACAATGAAGATCTGTGAAGTTATTTGGATTTTTTCAAATTATCTTTGAAAGACAGGGTCCTGAAAAAGGGACATTTCTTTTTTTTGCTGAGTTTAGAATGTAGAGGATATCTGTGTAACAAGTCACTGACATAACCTACACACTGAGGTGGATGACATTGTTTCCCACCTTGTTATTTCTACAGGAGATATGGAAATACACACAACAGCACACACAGACAAAGCAAACACAGCTATTTTGATATAATTCACTCAAAAATTGAATCCCCCTAGAGATTAGGCAGGAGTGTGAGAAATTGCTGGGGAAAGCCAGACAACATAGGCATTCTCTCTAAGCCCATGCAAACACAGGCATACATACAGTACACCCACTCAGTGTCAGGACAGGGCCCAAACTACATGTACAGTATTGGAATAATAAACATGATACCAGTCAGAAAGATGCCTGGAGAGAGATGGAGGGATGTAACGAATATTGTTGGAAAGGGTAGGATACCTACCTGCTCTATTTTTCAGGCTAGGAGATAAGAACGCAGTAGAGCAATAGCCTTTCCAGCACATTAGCTCCTGATACAGAGAACAAGACCATGTCACTGCATGTGTGTGTGTGTGTGTGTGTGTGTGTGTGTGTGTGTGTGTGTGTGTGTGTGTGTGTGTGTGTGTGTCTCTCTCTCCACAGGAACCTTGTTGCAGTGCTTGAGTGTAATGCAAACACAGGCTACCTGAGAAAAAGAACCACTTAAATAGATGACAAGCCACAGTATATCCCCACACCTCATATACATACATACATACACAGATTCATACATACAGGAGGCTGGTGGGAGTAGCTATAGGAGGACAGGCTCATTGTAATGGCTGGAATGGAATAAATGGAGCGGTATTTAACATCAAACATATGGAAACCAGTTTTAAACAAAACTTTGAAACAAAAGAATACACCTCAAACACACTGGCTTAAGAAAAAGAAGACACCTGTACCATGTCAGATATAGAGATGAAATGTATTCAATTTTGAGTTTGCATACATACATATACATCACAGAAGACATTTAACAAAACCTTTTCTTTATTTGACCCCAATTTCTCCCCAATTTCGTGGTATCCAATTGTTTAGTAGCTACTATCTTGTCTCATCGCTACAACTCCCGTACTTTGCAATTTATTGGGCTCGGGAGAGGCTCGGGAGAGACGAAGGTTGAAAGTCATGCGTCCTCCGATACACGACCCAACCAAGCCGCACTGCTTCTTAACACAGCGCGCATCCAACCCGGAAGCCAGCCGCACCAATGTGTCAGAGGAAACACAGTGCACCTGGCAACCTTGGTTAGCGCACACTGCGCCCGGCCCGCCACAGGAGTTGCTGGTGCACGATGTGACAAGGATATCCCTACCGGCCAAACCCTCCCTAACCTGGACAACGCTAGGCCAATTGTGCGTCGCCCCACAGACCTCCCGGTCGCGGCCGGTTACGACAGAGCATAGGCATGAACCCAGAGTCTCTGGTGGCACAGCTGGCGCTGCAGTACAGTGCCCTTAACCACTGCACCACCTGGGAGGCCCCTACAAAAACGTTTTGACATAGAAACACCTTATTTCCGGCATTTGAAAAATAAGAATGTTTATTAATTGTGCAATTATGAAAAATAATAATAACACTCCACTAGGGCTGTCCCTGACAAAAATATATATTGGTAGACCCGAAAGTTGTCTGTTCTTTCGTCCAAAAAATGTGTATTTTTCAATATATAGACACAACCTATGTGTTTTAATAAAATCAACTATATGCATTGAGCTTGTCTGATGCTTTAAGCTTACAGTTTGATGAAATAAGACAAATGCCTCAAGAGGGCACCAGAGATCTAGATAACCAGAATATATATATTTTTTAACCTGACCCGACTATACTCCTCCAGCTCCAGTTGGCTTTCACAGATTCTGCCATTACTCGGCAACCTTTCTCATGTAGAATGACAATTTATCTTAGGATTTCTACAGATCTGCGTGCCAGTTATGGTTTTCAAATGCACATTTTCATGAAACAGTTCAAAATAATTTATAATAAACTCTTCATATATCAAAATCATGGTAATGATACCAAGTAACTTCTATTGTCATTGCCAACTACGTAAAAATAGCCTACATAAAGCCAACAAATAAAAACATTGCAGCCTGCAGGTAGAAAATATCCTGATAAAATCAAATATCATATAAATCACATTGACTACACATGGACTACACATTGGCTGACGGGTACTGTGTATATAGATATATACACACACACACACACACACACATATACAGTAATTACTGTGTATATACTGTACTGTACAGTACCAGTCAAAATTTGGACACCTATTTATTCAAAAGTTTTTCTTTATTTTTACTATTTACTATTATTTTACTATTACTATTTTCGAAATTGTAGAATAGTAGTGTAGATATCAAAACGATTAAATAACACATATGAAATCATGTAGTAACTGAAAAAGTTTTAAACAAATCAAAATATATTTTATATAAGTAGTCACCCTCTACTTCTGCAAAGCAGCCACCAGCTTTGCACACGCTTGGTATTCTCTCAACCAGCTTCATGAGGCAGTCACCTGGAATGCATTTCAATTAACAGATGTGCCTTGTTAAAGGTTCATGTAGAATTTCTTTCCTTCTTAATGTGTTTGAGCCAATCAGTTGTGTTGTGACAAGGTAGGGGTGGTATACAGAAGATGGCCCTATTTGGGAAAATACCTTCATAATGGCAAGCACAGATCACAAAAACCATCAAGCGCTATGAAGAAACTCATGAGGACCGCCACAGGAAAGGAAGACCCAGAGTTACCTCTGCTGCAGAGGACAAGTTCATTAGAGTTCACTGCACCTCAGATTGCAGCCCAAATAAATGCTTCACAGAGTTCAAGTAACAGACACATCTCAACATCAACTGTTCGGAGGAAAAAGCGTGAATCAGGCCTTCATGGTCGAATTGCTGTAAAGAAACCACTACTAAAGGTCACCAATAAGAAGAAGAGACTTGCTGGGGCCAGGAACCACCAGCGATGGACATGAGACCGGTGGAAACCTGTCCTTTGATCTTATGAGTAGAAATTTGAGATTTTTTTCCGACTTCAATTGTATATGGCATCATGAGGAAAGTAAAATAAAAATAAAAATACAATTATGTGGATATATTGAAGCAACACCTCAAGACATCAGTCAGGAAATTAAAGCTTGGTCGCAAATGGGTCTTCCAAATGGACAATGACCCCAAGCATACTTCCAACGTTGTGGCAAAATGGCCCAAGGACAACAAAGTCAAGGCATTGGAGTGGCCATCACAAAGCCCTGACCTCAATCCTCTAGAAAATGTGTAGGCAGAACTGGTTAAGTGTTTGCGAGCAAGGAGGCCTACAAACCTGATTCAGTTACACCAGCTCTGTCAGGAGGAATGGGCCAAAATTCACCCAACTTATGGTGGGAAGCTTGCGGAAGGCTACCCGAAACGTTTGACCCAAGTTAAACAATTTAAAGGCAATGCTACCAAATACTAATGTATGTGTGTGTATGTAAACTTCTGACCCACTGGGAATGTGATGAAATAAATCAAATAAATAAATAAATAAAAGCTGTAAGAAATCATTCTCTCTACCCTCTATTCTCACATTTCACATTCTTCAAATAAAGTGGTGATCCTAACTGAGCTAAGACAGGGATTTTTTACAATGATATATATATATATATACTGTATATACAGTGGGGCAAAAAAGTATTTAGTCAGACACCAATTGTGCAAGTTCTACCACTTAAAAAGATGAGAGAGGCCTGTAATTTTCATCATAGGTACACTTCAACAATGACAGACAAAATGAGAAGAAAAAAAATCCAGAAAATCACACATTTTATGAATTTATTTGCAAATTATGGTGGAAAATAAGTATTTGGTCAATAACAAAAGTTTATCTCAATACTTTGTTATATACCCTTTGTTGGCAATGACAGAGGTCAAACATTTTCTGTAAGTCTTCACAAGGTTTTCACACACTGTTGCTGGTATTTTGGCCCATTCCTCCATGCAGATCTCCTCTAGAGCAGTGATGTTATGGGGCTGTTGCTGGGCAACACGGACTTTCAACTCCCTCCAAAGATTTTCTATGGGGTTGAGATCTGGAGACCGGCTAGGCCACTCCAAGGACCTTGAAGTGCTTCTTACGAAGCCACTCCTTCGTTGTCCGGGCGGTGTGTTTGGGATCATTGTCATGCTGAAAGACCCAGCCACGTTTCATCTTCAATGCCCTTGCTGATGGAAGGAGGTTTTCACTCAAAATCTCACGATACATGGCCCCATTCATTCTTTCCTTTACACGGATCAGTTGTCCTTGTCCCTTTGCAGAAAAACAGCCCCAAAGAATGATGTTTCCACCCCCATGCTTCACAGTAGGTATGGTGTTCTTTGGATCCAACTCAACATTATTTGTCCTCCAAACACGACGAGTTGAGTTTTTACCAAATAGTTCTATTTTGGTTTCATCTGACCTTCTTCTGGATCATTCAAATGCTCTCTAGCAAACTTCAGACGGGCCTGGACATGTACTGGCTTAAGCAGGGGGACACGTCTGGCACTGCAGGATTTGAGTCCCTGGCGGCATAATGTGTTACTAATGGTAGGCTTTGTAAACCCTACATCTAACATATAAGCTTGAAAGAGCATTTGAACAAATTCAGGACCTGAGAAAAAGTACAGAGAACAACTTTTCAGGACATTCAGGTGAAATGATAGGACTTTGGGGTCCTGATAATGTAGGAAACACACACACACACGCACACGCACACACACACACACACACACACACACACACACACACACACACACACACACACACACACACACACAGACACACAACCCACCCTTCATGGCACAACTCTGTGTTGTTGTCTGTGTCACACTGCTTTGCTTTATCTTGGCCAGGTCGCAGTTGCAAATGAGAACTTGTTCTCAACTGGCCTACCAGGTTAAATAAAGTTTAAATAAAAAAATAAAAACACACACTGCCCCCCTTCCCCCTCTCACACACACATGCCAGGAGGTTGTACTTTATGTGCCGGTAAAATTCATCTCGTTAGAATGGAGGTAATATATTCTACCAGGCCCAGTGTTCCTCGTAGCAATTTAAAATAATTATTGTGAGACCTGATGCTAGATGTCAGGCTCAGCTTCTGAATCTCAATGAGGGACTGAGTGTGAGAGTGAGCGACTATACCTGCTGGAAGCCATGTTGGGGACCACCCAAACAGGCTCACACACACCCTCCTCTAGAAGGGCTGGATTATGGTAATAGAGGAATGGAATATTCCCAGAGCACAGGACGATGCATGGGAGGCAGAAATGTGCTAGTTGAACCTCAAACTTCACAGCACCCTAGAGAAAAACACACTATAGAGAGAGATGAAGGAGCAGGGTAGGAGCTAGAGGGAGGTATAGAGAGAGATGAAGGAGCAGGGTAGGAGCTAGAGGGAGGTATAGAGAGAGATGAAGGAGCAGGGTAGGAGCTAGAGGGATGTATAGAGAGAGATGAAGGAGCAGGGTAGGAGCTAGAGGGAGGTATAGAGAGAGATGAAGGAGCAGGGTAGGAGCTAGAGGGATGTATAGAGAGAGATGAAGGAGCAGGGTAGGAGATAGAGGGAGGTATAGAGAGAGATGAAGGAGCAGGGTAGGAGCTAGAGGGAGGTATAGAGAGAGATGAAGGAGCAGGGTACGAGCTAGATGAAGGTATAGCGAGAGATGAAGGAGCAGGGTAGGAGCTAGAGGGAGGTATAGAGAGAGATGAAGGAGCAGGGTAGGAGCTAGAGGGAGGTATAGATAGAGATGAAGGAGCAGGGTAGGAGCTAGAGGGAGGTATAGAGAGAGATGAAGGAGCAGGGTAGGAGCTAGAGGGAGGTATAGCGAGAGATGAAGGAGCAGGGTAGGAGCTAGAGGGAGGTATAGAGAGAGATGAAGGAGGAGAGTAGGAGCTAGAGGGAGGTATAGAGAGAGATGAAGGAGCAGGGTAGGAGCTAGAGAGAGGTATAGAGAGAGATGAAGGAGCAGGGTAGGAGATAGATGAAGGTAGAGAAAAAGAGGAAGACGAGGGAGGAGTATGTATATCAGGGAGAGAATTGGGGTCCCTCGTGCGCTAACAAGGTCTGAGAAAATGCCCTCCTCAGTAGAGTGACACAGGAAGAGAGGTAGGGAATGGATGAAGAGAGGGGGTGAGAGAGGAGAGAGAGCAGTGGAAGATGGAGAGAGGGAACAGAGAGGTTGAAATAGTGTCAGGCAGAAGATGAAGTGGCAGGTGGAGTGTCCAATTAGATATCTGTGGGAGTGGAGAGAGAGAGTGTGTAAGAGAGGGAGATAGACCTGCTAGTTATGACATGTTGCCCATCCTCTTCCTCCTCTTCTTTTCATCTCCTCCCCTCCTCTACCCTACTTCCCTCGATTTACCTCCTCCTCTCCACTTCACGTTTTACTCTCCTCCTCCTCTCCTGTCTTCCCATTAGGAGGACAGGTACAGGCCAGGAGTAGCTGGCATCTGCCTCTCACTCTGCCATTCCTCTTCCTCCCTCTGCCAGGACTGCTTAATCAAATTAGCCATCTCCTCTCTCTCTCTCTCATCCTCATCCTCATTTTCTCTCTCTCTGTCTGTCTGTCACACACACGTAGGCACATAAACACACATTGGGGTGCACACACACACAGTCCTCCACCCCTTTCAGGATCTTTCTATTCCACTTGAGTCCTGTAGACGTGAGTCTTTCTATCTCATGCCACCTCTCTCTCTCTCTCTAATTCAATTCAAGGGATTTATTGGCATGGAAACGTATGTTCACTTTGCCAAAGCAAGTGAAATATATATTAAACAAATGTGAAATAAACAATAAAATATATTACAGTAAAACAATACACTTACAAAAGTTCCAAAAGAATAAAGACATTTCAAATGTCATACTGTGTTGTATTGTATTTACAATGGTGTTTGTTCTTCACTGGTTGCCCTTTTCTTGTGGCAACAGGTCACAAATCTTGCTGCTGTCATTGCACACTGTAGTATAAGGGAGCATCCCTGTAGATAAGGGAGTTTATGAAAATTGTATTTGTTTTCGAATTCTAATATGATCATACATTTGCAGAAGGTTAGGAAGTGCAGCTCAGTTTCCACCTCATTTTGTGGGCAGTATGCACTAGCCTGTCTTGAGAGCCAGGTCTGCCTACGGATTTGATCATTAGCAGATATCGGCCTGATTCTGCTCTGCATGCATTATTTGGTGTTTTACGTTGAACACCAATGATATTCTTTGCAGAATTCTGCATGCAGAGACTGGTGAAAGTCTGGCTGGTGAGAGGACCCCAGACCTCACAACCATGAAGGGCAATGGGTTCTGTAACTGATTCAAGTATTTTTAACCAGATCCTATTTGGTATGTCAAATTCCTTTTTATGGCACAGAAGGCCCTTCTTGTCTTGTCTCTCAGATCGTTCACAGCTTTGTGGAAGTTACCTGTGGCGCTGATGTTTAGGCCAAGGTAGGTATAGTTTTTTGTGTTCTCTTGGGCAACGGTGTCAAGATGGAATTTGTATTCGTGGTCCTGGTGACTGGACCTTTATTGGAACACCATTATTTTTGTCTTACTGAAATTTACTGTCAGGGCCCAGGTCAGACAGAGTCTGTGCAGAAGATCTAGGTGCTGCTGTAGGCCCTCCTTAGTTGGGAACAGAAGCACCAGATTATCAGCAAACAGTAGACATCTGACTTCAGATTCTAGTAGGGTGAGGCCGGGTGCTGCTGACTCTTCTAGTGCCCTCGCCAATTAGTTGATTATATATGTTGAAGAGGGTGGGGCTTAAACTGCATCCCTGTCTCACCCCCCCCCCCCGGCCCTGTGGAAAGAAATGTGTGTGTTTTCTTGCCAATTTCAACCGCACATTTGTTGTTTGTGTACATGGATTTTATAATGTCATGTGTTTTACCCCAAACACCACTTTCCATCAATTTGCATAGCAAATTGCCAAATTTGAGTCTAAAGCTTTTTTGAAATCAACAAAAGCATAAGAAGACTTTGCCTTTGTTGTGGTTTGTTTGTTTGTCAATGAAGGTAGGCAGGGTGAATACGTGGTCTGTTGTACGGTAATTTGGTAAAAAGCCAATTTGACATTAGCTCAGTACATTGTTTTCGCGGAGGAAATGTATGAGTCTGCTGTTAATGATAATGCAAAGGATTTTCCAAAGGTTGCTGTTGACGCATATTGCACTGTAGTTATTGGGGTCACATTTGTCTCCACTTTTGTGGATTGGGGTGATCAGTCCTTGGTTCCAAATATTGGGGAAGATCCCAGAGCTGAAGGATGATGCCAATTGGAATTTGTGGTTTGTATATTTTATCATTTCATTTTGGATACCATGAACACCACAGGCCTTTTTGGGTTGGAGGGTTTGTATTTTGTCCTGTAGTTTTCGCTCTCTCTCCACAGCTGAAGTGGTGTATGTATGTACGTGGCAACAGAAGATGTGAACGGTTACACTGGCAGGGCCAGGGCTGCATTTCATCTTAATTACACTTCCCTCATCTTCTGTTCGCTCTTTTGCCCGCGCTCCAAATGTCAACAGGATTTGGGCACATGGAGTGGCATCTGGTGCCACATCGCAAAACGCACACGGATACAAAAACCTCCCAGCATGCAGTTAACCTGGAGGGACGCCAGCCAGCCATCTAGCTAGCCAGGGCTCTGCCCGCTCCTTCACTAAGAGCTACAGCACCAGTCAAGTACCCACGCACCGCCCATGCCAGCACCTCCTACCCCGGGTGGCACCAGGCGATGACAGGGAGACAGAAGGTCTAGCCTTGTCTGCCTCGCCCTGCCCCCACCACATTCTGTACTGTAATGTACCACACCGTGCCAACCTATGCTAATCTACTGTACCAAGCACTGCAAGTGTGTACTGAAGTAAGTGCATTATATATTGATTGTTGGCGTGTGTGTTTGTATGTCTGCGATTGCGTGTGGATGCCAATGGGAGTATGTGAGTGAGTGCTTGTGTGTGTGCATGTGCGCTTACAATGCTCTGTTCCCTTTGTTTGAGTACAGTATGTGTGTGAATACACCCCCCCCCCCCACCCCCCCCAAAAAATCCTTTGCCTTTGATATAATTTAACTCTCTCTGATGGCACCAACAGTGGCTGGGCTCTGGGCTCCAAGCTATTACCGGCTTTTCAAGGTTTACAACGGAACGGGCATTTTCCCTGGAACAGCCAGTCAGTCAGTCAGCTAGCCTGCCAGGCAGATATAAAAGTGAGCATGTGTGTGAGTCAAAGCCAGGAGAGAGGGATAATTGACAACTGTGACCTTGGGAAGGGCCTTATCCAGCGAGGGAAGCGTACTGTTCACATCCTAGTGGTACTGTCTCTTTATATAGCAATATGAGATAAGGAGAGGAGGCAAGGAGAGGAGGCAAGGAACTTAAAAGAGAGGGCTGTGAGGTAGAAGGGTGAGGGAGAGACGTTGCTCTTGAACATGGCCTGAAGTAACACAAACTCAGTGCAAACTGCAGACACATACACACACACACACAGGCACACATACACACACACACACACACACACACATACACACACAGGCACACATACACACACACACACACACACAGGCACACACACACAGGCATGCACACGCACTCTCTTCTCAGCCTCTCCTCCTCTCCTTAGCCCCCCCTCTCCTTTCCTCCCAGGTCCTGTCCTCTCTTCTACTCAGTTTTGTCTATGCAGATTAGAGTTGACTCTCAATTACAGCCAGTCCCTTGGCAGAGATGACAGTCAGAGCCGGGCCCAGATAAAACACATCAGCCTCTCAAATGGCTCCGTTCAGCACCAGTGATGCCACATCATGGACTCCTATAATTCACTGAGGCTCCCGCCCCGCACCGACATATGTTCTATTCACAGATGCGTCACTCTTCATTTGTAATTATTTCCTCTCTCTCTCTCTCTCCCCCTCTCCCTCTCCCTCTCTCTCTCTCTCTCTCTCTCTCTCTCTCTCTCTCTCTCTCTCTCCCTCTCCCTCTCCCTCTCCCTCTCCCTCTCCCTCTCTCCCAATGTCGTGCTTGGCGGGAGATGGATCTAAGCGAGCGAGCCTGTTAAGACGACGTATGGTGTGGCTATGCTGACCTGTTCCAGAGTGTTAAGCCCTTCGTCATGGTCTCATGCGACTGCAGGAGGAAGGATGACAGCGAACAGCAGCTCCTGTCCCATTGTGTAGAATTAGACTGTATTAATGCTTCTTTCTCTGGGCACAGTACATGTGGAGACAGACAAATAAGGATTTGACTGAACAGAAAATCCATTTCTGTGCTGGTTTGGATATAGAGATGCTCCATGCTATCCTTTGGTTTGTGTCTTTCTATTGAGCGGGGTCATCATGGGATGATTACGCTGCATATGAAACACACACACACACACACACACACACATGGCGTGTAGTGACTATTGTAGTCAATCTTGCTCAGTCATCCTATGAATCGTGTTGATGAGAGACCATTGAATGCATGTGTGTGTGTGCCTGTGTGTGTGCCTGTGTGTGATTGAATGCGTGTGTGTGATTGAATGCGTGTGTGTGTGTGTGTTCTAACCAGTCTGGTCTGAGGTCACATTTTGGAGACCGTGTCAACAACCACTGAACCCACCCATGCTCCAGTACATGGGAGAGAGTACATTGGGAGTGTGAGCAGGATAAGGTGGGAAACAGGAATGATATCCGTAAGACGTAGCCTGCTTTAGCATCATGGTCTTAGGTTTTTACCAAATTGCCCCCAAAGGAAAATGTCTGCATTTTGAATATAAATCCTCATCCACAACTTACTTATTCAACTTCAAACCAACATAACTAAAATTATTTGATTTTTTACAATGAACAATTGAACAATGTTTACGTTTTTGTGGGGCAGACAGTACAATGAGGTGTGAAATGTTGCAATAAATGTCAAAAGGCTGGGAATCCATCCACTATGATATTTATGATACTACTGTCTTTGTTGGCCAGCTGCTACAGCATGGCATTGAAGAAAATGTTTTAACACTACAAAAAACAAACAATAATAGCAAAATACAGTATAAAATGTTTTCGGGAAAAAAACAACAGTGACGTTTCTGTCAGAGACCATCACAAGAACATTCCCAAACATCTTCAAGGTTGTCTACAAGATAAATATATATATATATAAAGATATAACTTCCATTAAAACGTGAGTAATTTTCTTCCATATCCTACTTTCAGAGCCATGGCCCCTGTCACCATAGCCTCCTGTCCCTGGTAGTAACTGGCTCCATTAAGATGGGCATGTAATCCTCCTGTTGATGTCATCCAAGAGGTAGTAGTGGGCAGAAAGTAGCATGTCAGTGGGAGTCTCTGTCACTCACTAACTCACAATCACACACACCGGACATTCTCAGAGCTTCTAAATGTGTGTGCACGTGCATGTGTTTGTTTATGTGTGCACATGCTATGTGTTTGTGTGTGTGTGTGTGTGGCAGGGTCTGTGGCTCTGAATTAAGACACACATTTCTCAGGTATGGGGGACACCTGGTCTTGGTCGGAAAGCGGGCTTCAGGCCACAGGGAACAGGGAGAGGCAGGGAGAACGCAGCACTCCATTTCCTCACCAAAGGGCCTTTTAATTTAGCCACACACAGATTAGACCCAACCTCACCGCATGACAGCACATACTACTACCAGCCAGGCATTAGGTAACCCTGAGTGGACAACCTGACAGTGTATATACAAAATGTTAGGACTTTGGGGTCCTAACAATGTAGGGACGGACGGACGGACGGACACAAACACAAACACACACACACACACACACACACACACACACACACACACACACACACACACACACACACACACACACACACACACACACACACACACACATTATCTCTGGCTTTGCACTGCTCATTCACCAATTTGGAACCCAGAAACAAATGCGTGCAATGAATGATGCTCTCTGACCTGTTAACGTCAGTTCCGGATGTTGGGAGAGACTGTTAATTCACCATCACATCTCTAAAGCTACCCAATCTCCCACATAACTCTCTACCTTTCTTACCGCTGGGGGGGATGGAGTCTGCATCCCATCTAGGAGCCATCAGTCCTCATCCCAGCCACCCAGCCAGCAGGGCCCTGTACATTAGCTCTGTCCCCTCTCCTAATCCCCTGTCATTGGCGCTGTCACCACTCCCATTACCCCCATCACATTACTGCCACACACAGCCACATGGCCCAAGACCAGGGGTCCATCAGGCACACGTCAGAGTACCTTGCCCTGACACACGTTAATGCCTGGGGCTGGTAATGGGACCTAAGTGGGGGACATGTGAACACACATTTAGGCAGACACACACACACATGTTCACACGCACAAATGCACTCATATATACACACACACACACACACACACACACACACACACACACACACACACACACACACACACACACACACACACACACACACACACAAAAGAATAGAGGCAGAGAAGGCATAAAGTGGGGATAAATAGAAATGGCAGTTTGCTTGGTGTCTGCTTTGCCTCATCACTATAATTGCAGCATGTCTGTCATCACCAGTGAATGTGAAAAAGTGTTTTCCTAGGCTGCTCCACTGCCTGTTTTGTTCGCTGCACTCGTGTAAAGTGGGACAAAATAAGTGTCATTCATTGAATGCTGCTATTCTCTGTCTGACAGCTTCATATTTACAAGGTGGGGTGGGGGGTGTCTCAATAGCCTTCGCTCTCTTAGTAAGGGCTTTGACAGATTGCTAAAATCCAGTCTCATACACACAGGCACACACACTTTTCCTTTGATTCAAATATGGGGGCTGCGGAGGGGGCATCTTGCCCCCCGGTGAAGGGGCAGGGAGCTCTGAGTGAATGGGTGCCCTCTTTAACCCTGCTCAGCTAGTGTCTCTGGGTTCATGGCTGCAACAAGCTCTCACAGTCTTACGGCAGAATTATATGTTCATTCACGGCCTAGAAAAAGCTACTTGAAGGTAACAGCTCCCACTTTTGCCCCTAGTGGCCGGTATTCATGTCATTTCCGATTGTCCTCAGTCATGGATGGACTTCTAATAACGACTTGTATCACGGGTGACCTGGCTGTTTCATGGAGCTGATCAGATGACTCATACGAGAAGGCATCTCTCTCTCTCTCTCTCTCTCCCTCATACTCATTTTCTCTCTGTCTGTCACACACACCCGCAGGCATGTCGTAAATACACATACAGTTCTCTCTCTCTCTGTATCTCTCTCTCTGTATCTCTCTCTCTGTATCTCTCTCTCTGTATCTCTCTCTCTCTCTCTCTCTCTCTCTCTCTCTCTCTCTCTCTCTCTCTCTCTCTCTCTCTCTCTCTCTCTCTCTCTCTCTCTCTCTCTCTCTCTCTCTCTCTCTCTCTCTCTCTCTCTCTCTCTCTCTCTCTCTCTCTCTCTCTCTCTCTCTCTCTCTCTCTCTCTCTCTCTCTCTCTCTCTCTCTCTCTCTCTCTCTCTCTCTCTGTGTGTGTTGCCATGGAAACAACCGACAAGCCAGGGATCCTCTTGAAAAAATATGTCTATTTGGAAAAGTGGGGAAAGTCCCGCCGAAAGTCATTCAACTCAGCTGAAGAGAAAGAGATGAGGTGCTCCTCAGGCTGGGTAGGTATAGGAGAATAGGAGAAGGAAACTAACTGTCTCAGTAAAAGTGTCAAAGTGGAGATAACTCTGTGCACTGCAACTGACACGAAGTGTCAACATAGCACAGTTAACATCTAACAAATTTAGGAAATAGTCTGTCGCTCCAATTCCAATTTTCATTATACATCCTGAATTGACTCAGCTAAAATGGAATCGATCCCAACATGGCTACTACACGGTTTAACAGTAACAGACAGCACATAAAAGCACAGCCCATAATGTCATGCTTTTTTTTCATAGGCATTAGTGGACTCTCCTTCCTCTCGAGTCACCTCGTAGGAGCATCTTGTGTCCTTCGTCAAGAGCGCTAAGGGCAACATTTAATATGCAGTAATTAATGCTGACAACCTCCCTTAAATATATGGATCAAACATTTAATGAAGCTCACGTGGCTGAATTTTAAGCGTTTTGTCACTGAAATGACCGTTTCTCACTTCAAGGGTAATTGGAACCTCTGTATTATTCAATGTCATGGAGTGCCTAGTGAAAGTCTACACATCCATTGCGGTCTTCACATTTTGCCACCTTAAAATGTCATCTAAAAAGGGATTCAATTAGATTATTCCCCATCCAGATCTAAACAACATACTCAACAATTTCAACGTGAAAGAAAATGATTTCCCCCAAAATAAGAAAATCCCCTCCCCCCAAAATAAGATGTCTTGATTTCGTATATCTTCACACCCCAGAGTTAATACTTGGTGGAAGCACTATTGGCTGCAATTAAATGAAGATTCTAAAATGTTGCACAACTCTTCGGGCAACATATATTCATTGTTTTGTCAAAATTGCTCAAGATTATTACATTTGTTTGGGAAATCATTGATGGAGAGTAATATTCAAACCTTGTCTCTGATTTTAAAGCTAATTTAAAATCAGGACTGAGACGACCACTTAGGAACACTCAACACCTATTGGAAAGCCACTGTGGTGTGTTTTTGGCATTAACATGTGCAATTGTCCCGCTGAAAAAAAAGTCTGACTTATGCCAGGGTTTTCAGAAGACTGAGGTGGGTTTTTCCTCTCATAATTCTTTTGATCCTGACAAACTCCCCAGTCCATGCCAATGACAAGCATACCCATAACATGGTGCTGCCACCACCATACTTGAAAGCACAGAGGATTTCACTCTATGTGGTTTTATTGGATATGACCAAAACCTGTAGCTTTTAATTTAGGCCAAAAAGGTAATTTATTTGCAGTGTTGTCTTGCAGTATTACTTATCAGCCTCATTTGTCCTTGGTATTTTCAAGTATTGTGGTGGCATCATCATGTTATGAGTATTTTCCTCGCCTGCAGGGACTGAGGAGTTTGACAGGATCAACAAAAATATGAAAGGAGCAAACCCCAGGTAAAAAACCCGCAGTGTTCTTTTTGAAAACCCTGGGACAGTTGTATTTTTTATTGGGACAATTGCACGAATGTTAATGAGGTGCTGAGTGTTCCTGAATGGTCCAGTCCCAGTTATGACTTAAGTATGCTTGAAAATCAGAGACAAGGTTAGAATATTGCGGTCCATCAATGAATCCCAACCAAATGTACTGAGTAATCTACCAAGGTCTATGGCAGACACCATGGCTGAGTCCCAATATGATCTCCTTCCTCCTGAAGTGTACACTCGTTCACTATTTCCCACAAATCGAAACGCACCGGATTGGTGATCATGAGACTAGATGGAGTTTCCACCATATCACATATACCAGTAATTTCCTTTCAAAATCAGTGAAGGGAAAGTGAACAAGTGCCCAGTTCGTGAGAAAGGAGAGAATATTGGGATAAACCCCATGAACAGGAGCTTGCACATAACCATCAAATAAAAAAAAAAATGAAACGAAACCACTTGGAGTTATATGGTAAGGAAAGACTTGGAAGCTCCGAAGCAAAATAAAGATAGCCCAGTATATCAACATGACACTTACACTCTGTACATATACGACTGCAGGTCTGATATACATTTTAGCAGGAGTGTGGTGGTATGCAGTGTGTCTTAGCCTTATGAATGCTCTGGGCATGACAGACAGAGTTGACCTTTTGACCTCCCAGTAGCCCAGCCCCTACCTGACCACTACCTGACCAGTGAGCTAGCCACAGCGGCAGAACTAGCCTCGTCACCAGTGTAATTCCCTTTATATTTCAATAATAGATGAGATTTGAATCTACAGTACCCGGGAGAGGTACTGATAGAGGACTCATTGAGGACAGATGAGCACTGAAACACACAGGGACACACTCACACACTGCACTGACTACTCAGGTTTTTCCTTTCCCCTTTCACACTCCAAATCGTGACACATATATTGTATACCATCGTTGTATACAATGCATACTGTAGAACACTCTTTACACATCTGAAGGATAAAAAAATATATATTTCCAGCACTTATTTGGATGTACTAAGCGTCTAACGCAGAACATATTTAACTGGTTCGTATGGGAAACAATTTGTTCCCTTGTGAATCAATATTTGTTGATACAATTTATACCTGTAGATGACAATATTGTGTTGGATGCTAGAAACAGTCGCGGTGAATAAGTCTGTCTGTCTGTCATTGTGGTGTGAGGTGAGGTGTACGGTAGTGGGAAAAGACCCCTCTGGCTTAAAGCATCACACATGTTAAACTCTATTAAATTAGCAAGACTCCAATATTCAAATAATAACATTTACCTCGAAGTAAATGGTTTTTACTTCCCAGATCAATACGACCACTCTATAACGCCCGAGCATTATTATACAACAATAAGCAGGACCCTGTTGCATTGTACAGAACATTAGATTTAAAAAAACACACATTATGGATGAAATCCTTTCATATCAAATGTCATAGATTCCCATAGGACGTAATATGGTTACATCACTAATGGGGAGATTTAGTCTTTATACAGAACAGATTACCTTAACGTCATGTAATGAAAAACCGCTCACCCAAGTCTGACTTTGTGTTTGCACATGTTCCTTAAAACCCTCTGAACACTGGTGAAGAGCTATTAGACATCTCTCGAGTGTAACCTTTATCATCCCAGGTTTAGGAGTCGTAAGTGGCTGTCCAACGACTCAAGGTTCAGCCTTAATTGCCTCACCATATCATGTTGAAAACACGAGTAAACCAATGGCCCTGTCCAAATGGAACACGGGCACACCCGAGGAGACAGAGAATACGCGGACGGGATAAATAATCAAATACAACGCCGTCCCTCAAAACTCTTTTGTCTTTCTTGTGGCGATGGAGGTACAAAAGAGAAGGAAGGGAAAAAAAATGAATGCTGAAGGCCCCTGGCTGTCTGCGGCCCCGGTGAAGGCTAAGGCCTTCTCTGATGAGAGACACACTGAAGGTACTCTCCATTCAGAGCTCAATCAATGCAGCCTGATTACATTTTTTTTTGCGGGGGGGGGGGTCACTTGGACTTTTTTGTTTGTTGTGACATCTCCTCTGGCTTTATGCGGTCGCGGTGCTCCTGACAAAGGCGGCTGGGTCCCTGGTAGGTTGGCGGAGAGGAGGGGAGAGGTGAGGAGAGACAGTTTGGGGGAGGGGACATGGAGAGGGACCAATCAAGGCTGTTCCCTCTATAGAGCAGTTTGGAGATGTTCCTCTTAATGTTAGTACTGTTTCTCCCTCTCTGTCGCTACACTTTCTTCAGCTGATGAGGTAGATAATATTAAGGGGCGAAAACACCACGTGAGTGAGAATGCAATGTTTCATGGCGTCAGCAGGTTAGCTTGGCGTTAGCAATAGTCACTATGGCTAATGTCCGGCTAGCTGTGCTGACGCACACCTGATGACCTTGATGACCAACTCATGACCTGGTGATTTGGACAGCGAGCTGTCAGGGCGTGGACCCCTCGCCCCTTTCAACCCTGGTGGGTCATTATGTGTGGGTGAGGACAAGTAGGTGCGCACAAACACACACGCACTGTTTCGTTATGGACAATACACTCAATAGCATTCAACAGAAAAGGTATGCAGAAAAGGTATACATCTAACTGGAAAACACTTGCTTGGAGCCCAACATACACTGAGCGTACACCACATAAGGAACACCTTCCTAATATTGGGTTGCACCCCCTTTTTGCTCTCAGAACAGCCTCAATTTGTCTGGGCCTGGACTCTACAAGGTGTCGAAAGCGTTCCACAGTGATGCTGGCCAATGTTGACAGTTGTGTCAAGTTGACTTGATGTCCTTTGGGCGGTGGACCATTCTTGATACACACAGGAAAGTGTTGAGCGTGAAAAACCCAGCAGCATTGCAGTTCTTGACACAAACCGGTGCGCCTTGCACCTACCACCGTACCTCGTTCAAAGGCACTTAAATCTATTATCTTGCCCATTCAACCTCTGAATGGCACACACACACAATCCACGTCTCAATTGTCTCAAGGCTTAAAAATCCTTCTTTAACCTGTCTCCTCCCTTTCATCTACACTGATTGAAGTGGATTTAACAGGTGACATCAATAAGGGATCATAGCTTTCACCTGGATTCACCTGGTCAGTCTATGTCATCGAAGGAGCAGGTGTTCCTAGTGTTTTCTACACTCAGTGTATATCACAGTACAATGCAACTGTGATAACAGGCTGAAACAATCCGATAAGCTCCACATCGAAACAGGGCCAAAGCGTTGGCCTAAATAATACATGTGGCATGGTAAAAGGTGACTTGAACTGGCGAATTCAAATTGAATTGAGGATGTGCGTTGAATAATGAATTTGTCCTCGTGGAGAACTCGGCGGTGGGACAAACCACCACTGTGCTATGTGTGGATAGAGGCAGGGACACGGGGAGGGGCAGAGAGATGCACGCCACAACAGACCACCATGCCATGCAACCGCCAGCCCGCCGCCATGATCTGATGAAGCCAGCCCAGGCTGCCAAGTCTAGCCAGCACCCAGGCCCTCTGCCTCTCACACACACACACAACAATACATCACATCACAGCCCAGCCCAGCCACCATGATGTCATCCATCCACCATGCAGCCACCGCCACCACATTGCCCTGGTAACCACCCGGGGTGAATATTAAATCAGCGTCTACAACTGCCTCAAAGAAAAAGAAGAAAACGCACAAACAAAGAGCGCTGCGATTACGGTTGTAGTTTAGTTTTTGTTGTCGTCGACGTGCTACTAAGCGCACATAAAGAAAGCGTTTAACGTTTGTCTTTAATGTCTCAATCTTCCCCGTTTCCCCCCTCATCTGTAGGTATTTCTGTTGGAGGCGTCTGCTTAGATCTGGGCCTTTAATGCTGACTGCCGCAACTCTTTTGAGTCTCACTACAAAAGCGTCAGGCAGTAAACTTTTCTCCCTGAAGGAGCGAGTCTGTGTTGTTGGGATAGCTCCACTCTGGGGAATCTCCGGCTCGAACACAGCCGGATCTGAGGACGTACGGCGCAGGCATGCAGGCTGTGTCTCCCCCCCCCCCCCCTTCAACTGCAAACAAAGCGCTTTCAAACACAGCGTATTTCTCTTAGTCATTTCTCAGGGAGAATATGTTTATGTGTGTGTAGCCTTTGTGGAATGGGGGGTTGTGTACGTGTGTGTGTGTGTGCGCACGCGTGTGAGCACACGGTAATTAGCATCGTTGATTTGGAATGATTTTCCAGAGTTTGTCAGTTGTATTCTTGCTCCCCTTCTGATCCTGCAGGTTTTTCTCTTTCGAACCCACTCTGGATAAAGCAGCCCCTCTTCATTGTTGATTCCACTCTTCTTTTTTTCCCTGTGTGCTGAGGTGGCGGATTGTGGCAGCCAGATGCCTCTGTCATGGACGTAGTTATCCCTTCACTCTAGCCCTCTCTTATACATAAAATATCAAACATCTGAGGGACAATCTAGTGACCTGTTCTGACCTCCGCACACACACACACACACATGCTCATATGAACGCCAGCGCACACGTACACGCTCACGCACACACACACGTACACACATACACGTACACACGTACACACATACACGTACACACATACACGCGCACGCGCACGCGCACGCACACGCACACACACACACACACACACACACACACACACACACACACACACACACACAGCTCCAGTCAGCTCACATCCCCCATATACGTGCCTTGATTTATTTCCACTGAAACCACAACCCTCCGACGATGTATTTGCGACACCTGGCGGCGCATGCTATATTTTTGGAAACCGACCATCAGAGACAGCAAGAGATCCAGTGTGTGTGTGTGTGAGAGAGAGAGAGAGACAGCGAGAGTAAGGGAGAGAGCCTGAGTCAGGGGGGTTGGAGAGAGAGAGACGAGTGGATGATGGCGCGGCTCGGCAGAATAACGTTTTGTGTCGTCTGCTATAAGTGCCTTGAATTCCATAGCAAAAGGCTTGGATACCCCCTAGTGGGCGGACAATGGCAATCTGGCCTGTAAAAATGGGGGGCGATGGGCACCCATGAATCCATAGGGTCCAGAGGTCAGCCTTCTTGAGTTGCACTGACATCATGACAATGGGACACTTCTACAGCCTTAGAAACACAAGCTGATCCATTCTGTGTCTTTAAAGCACCATGCCTCCCAGTTCCCACACATTCAGCGAGAGTGTCAGACAGAGGAGTAAAAAGAAGGGAGAGTGAGGGAGAGAGGGAGGGAGGGAGGGAGAGAGGGAGAGAGGGAGGGAGCCTGGATGAGAAGTAAAGTGTAGAGGGGTGAATGTGTAGACCTCACCCCAGCCCCCTAAACCCCATCCTTTCTTTCTCTCTTTCAAGGGATGGATTAAAAGAGATGGCTTAATTCAGTCTAATTATCTACCCTCACCCCCTCCTCCCACCGCCTTTCCCTCTCTCCCTCTCTCTATATCGGTGCATGGATACTAATTAGTTGGTTCGAATTGTGTCTATTATACAAATATACTGCGCAATTATGCGAAAAATATATATCTCTATTTTGAAATGTTATGTTTTCACAGTGTGTGCGCAATCATAGAAGGAGGCTACAAAGGGGGGAAAGGGCATATTTATTTATGACTTATTTCAATCTAACCATTCCACATTATGCTTGCTACCTATTAACAGTTGAAGGAAATGAGTGATGATACTTTTCATGTAATCGTGGAATTGCTAAGATAATTGCCTATGCATAGGAGGTAGCATAGTATAACTGCCTAAACCATGAATAGCACCCGGATACAAAATCTACAACATTTACAGAATCATACAATCAAATTAACATTCCACAAACATTTGCAATACTAATTACATTAACTCAACAGTATACAATACAGTGACTCATAACTTGGTGTGCCTAATGCAATAATGGTGCAATGTGTGTGTGTGTGTGTGCGTGCCTGTGTCTGTGTCTGTGTGTGTGTGTGTGTGTGAAAGTACTAATTAGTGAATGTGCTCAGGGTGAGGAAGCTAGAGGAGGATCCCAGTGATTTTACTCATTGTTGTCTAATCCTCTAGGCACATTCATAATTCATCTCATCACGGACGCCGTTACACACGCTCTTGGTTCGTTTTGGCCTTTTTTCTGAGCTTGCAAGGTTTTCATGGCGATCAGAATAACTGGGGGAGAGAGCGGGAGAGAGAACTTCGCCTCGGGACTCAGCTGTCGGCCCACTTTGACAGCTTCATTTTGTGGATGAGGCCTTTGATAGTTCCGGTCACTGTTCTCCGACGCACAAATGTGCCCCTAAAATAAATAGCCAAGCTTTGATTCTCTGTAGCTAGCTGGCTGTACGCTGATCACCCACTGTAAACTAGCACTACAGTATGCTCTCTCTCCTCTTCCCCACTGCAGTGATCTATTGCCTCCTGAGGGTAGAGCCCTTTGTAAATGCTGCCTTGCACGCAGACACACACACTTCCCAACAGTAAGTCCCCCTACTATGTATTCTCAAAGTGCTCCATTATAATGTGACAATGAAAGAGAGAAGAGATGCAGTGGGGGGAGACAGAGGGAGAAAAAGAAAGAGAGAGAAAAAGAGAGATAGAGAGAGCGAGCGAGCGAGAGACAAGAGACAGAGAAAGAATGGGAGATATATAGAAAGAGGGAGAGCGAATAGGGGGAGATGGAGAGAGAGAAATGGGTTTGAGCGATTGAGAGGGAGACGTGGTACGTCAGAGTGAGGGTGAGAGAAATAGAAGGAGGGAGATGGATTATTATCAGCTCTGTCATGCCAAAGATGTTGTGGTGAGTAACACAGACAACAGCAATATCTCACCACTGAGCTGCACATACATACATCAGGATGTGGCTCCTTCTCCTCTGCTGCAGGCACTCCTGACACATTCACTACAGCTTCAGTAGCCTACAACCAGCGTGCTGGAAACCACTGCCACTGGTAGGTACACATACTGATGTGCTCTCTTCAAGAAGCCTGCACATACCCGCACCGAGTTCACTCATCTCGCCTGTGCCCTTGCCCTCTCATGGTTCACAAGGAGAGGGCTCCATACCTGCAGTGGAGGCATACCTGCAGAAGCCCCACACTGTTGGCAGGGCCTAGAGAAAACTACAGGCAGGCTGACATCCCAAAACAAGGAAAGAGGTGTCAAACTATGGGCAGTGTGCCAGCAGGCGGTTGGGTTTCCAAGATAACATCAAGAGAGGAGGAGAAAAAGGAGGGAAGAGACAGGAGGAGAGCATGAGTGAGAGAAGCAAGTCAACTCTCACATCCTCCAACCCGTCAAATTCCCTTTGGGTGTTAGGGTGGAGGAGAGGGGTGAGGGTGAGGACAACCTTGAGAACAGTGGGAGGTCTACCACACACTGGCATTGAGACCTCTTGGAGGAGGCTGAAGGAGACAGGGAGGGAGGCAGGGCTAGAGTTGCGGACAGGAAGACGTGGGTGAGTGATTGTCTGGTACAGCTATTGGTCAGCCCTGGACTGACAGTGGCTACACACACACACACACACACACACACACATCTTTGTGCACATGCACACAGACATTTAATAATAACACAGACAGGTGAATGAGGGAACGAGATGGAGAAGTGAAGCGGTAGAGAGGTGAAGAGAGAGAAAGAGAGATGGGCAGGGAGATAAAACAGTGATCCAAAATGGACATCTCATAGACTGGCTGCCATGTAGCAGTAAAACATGTCATGCAATCACAAATTGCATTCGGTCAAAAGTAAAAGAAAATAGTGGTTTTCATCACCGCATAAAACTAGATCTGCAAAAGATGCTTCCAACCAGTCCGGCCGTGAATTCAAATAAGCACTCAGGACCACCAAAATTTCTCCAAAAGCCAAATTCAAATCTGACAGAATGTGCGTAACAGTCATGACCGTGTAAAGACATTGAGTAAACAAAGACGTTTTAAAGTAAGAAAGGGAAATAAAGAAATTGATTCCAGCGACTGCAATTCCACCTCTGAAGAAAGATTCAATATACTGCTTTTATGTTGTTTTTTTCCCCCTTCTTTGTGCTCTGTCAAAAACAACTTGGGCTAACATAGCAACCTGTCACATCACAAGCAAAATCCCCCCGCGTCTTTACAAAGGAGACGATTCTAAAGTTGGATTGTGTAGCAGAACTCTCAGAACTTAAGGCATATATTTGTACACTTATGGGATATGCAAAGGAAGAGACAAAACGATTCTATTTGAACCCGTGCTTCTGCCCAGAGGAAAACCGTCGGACAGCTAACCTTAGTGGAGAGTAACAAAAGAGCAAATGTTTGGAAGACTACGGCCCTAGTCAATCAAAAGCAGCACCCGGAAGCTTCCCGGCGCAACGGCATGACCACAGCGTGTCTTTCCTATCCATTGAATCAGTCCGCTGCATTAAGAGGGCCAAGCTCAGACCTGCTTTTAATAACCCAGCTGAGTTTATACACAGACAGAAGAATGTAAAAGATGGAATACTGGACTGCCCTTTTCCTTGTTGAAAGACTGTGTAGTGCTTGATGCTTTCAGTAAAGAGGACCGGACAGAAAGAGGCATTTGGAACAGCAAGACCTCTGATTGCTCTAGAGTGCATATACCCTGTTTAGACGTGGTGGTTGGGCGCCCCACTGCACAGAAGATTGCAGGTGGTGTGCTGAGTGACAGGGTGAATGATGATATTTTGTGGGTCCGTATTTGAGGCATTTGTTCAAAGCGTGGCATCCAGAAAGCGGAGGAGTGAAATATAACAAAGGCCAGGCTATACACACACCCCACAGCCCAGCTTGAGACAGTAAGAGGACGGCTAACAAGACCAGGTGAATGGGGAGGGAGCCGGTGGAAGGACAAGAGGGGAGGAGAACGAAATGGTGTGTATGTGGGTTTAGAAGAATAGGGAGTACGGCTCTGGCCATGTGGAGTGTTCACTTTAAATGGGTGTACCGCTGTCAAGACAAAGGAGGTGGACATGGGTGAAGCAATTTGGGAGAGAGAGAGAGAGAGAGAGAGAGAGAGAGAGAGAGAGAGAGGGGGGGGGGGGGAGAAAGAGAGAGAGAAAGAAGAAATAGTGAGGAGAGAGACAGAGGAAAGAGAGGAACGGAAAGAGAGAGGAGTTTAATGCAAAAATGGCCTAAACGTCATACATTGGGACAGGAGTCCAGGGGCCTCGTCAAACACGGTCACCGTTGGCAGTTAAAGAGACAAAACAACCAAATGTCAGCAATTACGTGCACTCTACAGAGTTACAGGGTCAGCAAGCAGGAGTGTTCAGGTCAGTGGATATGCCCTGTAGCCCACCATCCTCCATTCTGAGCCATTCAGGGAACACAATGATGTGAGCAATCTAACACAACAATGCATATCTTAACAGTTCCATTCGAGATATCAATGTTTTCTTCCTTTCCATCACACATGTGAAAAGAATACTAGGAGACACACGCACACGCACACACGCACACACACACACACACACACACACACACACACACACGCACACACACAGGCATATGTCTAACCACACAGCCTGTAGTGAGAGATGAGTGGATAATTACTTTGGCTTTGTGAACTTATCTTCCAGGGCCATGGGAAGGGCATATGTAGTGACAGGCTCTCCTTCTCAACCATGGTCCAACAACCTTCACCACACATCTACTACTAAAAGCCTGTATGTGTGTGTGTGTGTGTGTGTGTGTGTGTGTGTGTGTGTGTGTGTGTGTGTGTGTGTGTGTGTGTGTACGCACGCCCACACACAAACACACGCACACACGCGCACGCACACACCCAGAGTCTATTACAGATAAATGTCACCGAATCTCAATGACCGCTCAATGTGTCTTGGCTTTGAGAAGGCAAGCTGACCATCTGCCCAGGGGCTGGGGTGGAGGTCTGACCCCCTCATCAGGCAACCCTCTGGGGCATCAGATACACTTCCACCTGTACTCCAACCTCGAGGACAAGATGAGATCACCACTGAGACATCAGCCTGACAGGCCTGATTTATGCCAGAGACCTCTGGAGACACTAGTGTAGCAGGCTGTGGATCACCACATCATACAGACAGTAGTGATACTGATATCATAATAACAGAAGAGGGCAGGACACCATGTGAGTGTCTGGTCATGGAGGGGTGTAAAGTGGAAAGAATTTGGTCTAAAATATGAACCAAGCTGTTTTATGTCATACACCCCTAGAAGAAATTACCTAGAACCCAGGTAGATCCAGGTAGAACACTTTTGGGTTCCAGGTAGAACCCTTTCCACAGAGTACTACCTGCAACCAAAAAGGGTTATCCTGTGGGGACAGCTGGAAAACAACAACTTTTGGAACCCTTTTTTTCCGAAGAGAATTTACATTCTGTAGGGGACCTGTCATTATTTTTACAGAAAGTGTTTAGTTAGCCTAACACAAAAGTCTATGAAAAAAAAGGGAATTTCATTTCCCATTCTGAAGTATGATGGAGAAACAGCCAAACGGGGGCAACATGTTGAACATAGAGAAGTGGCAGTTGCTTGCCGTTAAATTAGCCCTGTAATTACCTGAAGGGGCCTTAATTGTGGAGTGTTCTGCTCCTAATACCTGTAAATGCTTTAGCAGGTTTGGAAGTGTAATTTATTGGCTAAATCAAGAGGAATTAAGGGGAAACAGGAGGCCTGCCAATCAGAATGGTGTTGTGTGTGTGTGGGGGGGGGGGGGTGATAGCTGTCTGGTTTGGGACTCTGTTTAGCACTACACTGTCATGTGAAACTACATCCACACAGTCATCTGAAGCTACAACTGCACAGTCATGTTAAACTACAACCACAGTATACAGTCATGTGAAACTACAACCACGCAGTCATCTGAAGCCACAACTACACAGTCAGGTGAAACTACAACTACACAGTGATCTGAAACTACAACCACACATTCAACTGAAATTACAACTACAGTCATGTGAAACTACAACTACACTACACATTAATCTGAAACTACAACTACACAGTCATGTGAAACTACAACTGCACTACACATCCATCGGAAACTACAACTACACAGCCATGTGAAACTACAACCAGACAGTCATCTGAAACTACAACTACATCCACACAGTCATGTGAAACTACAAATACAGTACACAGTCATGTGAAACTACAAATACAGTAGACAGTCATGTGAAACTACAAATACAACACACAGTCATGTGAAACTACAAATACAGTAGACAGTCATGTGAAACTACAACTACACAGTCATGTGAAACTACAAATACAGTACACAGTCATGTGAAACTACAAATACAGTAGACAGTCATGTGAAACTACAAATACAGCACACAGTCATGTGAAACTACAACTACACAGTCATGTGAAACTACAAATACAGTACACAGTCATGTGAAACTACAAATACAGTAGACAGTCATGTGAAACTACAACTACACAGTCATGTGAAACTACAACTACACAGTCATGTGAAACTACAAATACAGCACACAGTCATGTGAAACTACAACTACACAGTCATGTGAAACTACAACTACACAGTCATGTGAAACTACAAATACAGTACACAGTCATGTGAAACTACAACTACACAGTCATGTGAAACTACAACTACACAGTCATGTGAAACTACAACTACACAGTCATGTGAAACTACAAATACAGCACACAGTCATGTGAAACTACAACTACACAGTCATGTGAAACTACAACTACAGTACACAGTCATTTAAAACTACAACTACATCCACACAGTCATCTGAAACTACAAGTACACAGTCATGTGAAACTACAGTACACAGTCATTTAAAACTACAACTACATTCACTCAGTCATCTGAAACTACAACTACACAGTCATCTGAAACTACAACTACAGTACACAGTCATTTAAAACTACAACTACATCCACACAGTCATCTGAAACTACAACTACAGTACACAGTCATTTAAAACTACAACTACATCCACACAGTCATCTGAAACTACAACTACACAGTCATGTGAAACTACACCCAGGAAGTCATGTGAAACTACAACTACACAGTCATGTGAAACTACAACTACAGCACACAGTCATGTGAAACTACATACACACATATCTGAAAGTACAATTGCAGTCATTTGAACAGGACAACTTCAACCCTGCAATAGAAAACTACAGACTAAAATGTAGCCCCAAATGTTTGAGTAACAGATAACTAGTGTGAGTGAGTGAGCCTCCATCTCCAAGTCCTGGTCCCAGCCCATCACTAAGTCACAGATTAATGGTGACAGAAACGAATCCCTCTAATAATTATTTTCCTGGCCACCATGCAAATGGCGGAGTGCTTGGCACTTGGCGGACGAAGGTTGGAGGGGGTAATGAGACACGCGCAGGGGGTACGCCTCCCCAATCCAGAGCCACGGCATGCACGCCTCCCTCCCTTCACGCACGCCAGCCGCTGCTCGCCACCCGGCCTGTCATTAGATCTGTCGCATCCAGGGACCGCTTTTTTAATCAGGCACGGGTGGCTTTGTCACTCACTCTCCCGGCTGGGAGGACTTTAAAGCAGATTAAGGGGATCTCAGGCGGCGCAGTGACGAGTCGAGACTGGTGCTCACCGTGGCGGCATCTGATGGTAGAAGGAGCCGTGGCAAACAGCAACATGGCTGTTTTTCCCGTTGTTTGATCAGAGAGGAAATGAGTCTCATGGGCCGTTTGAGCCTGGAGAGGCGTTTCTCTAGCACTGCTGCTGGAGCTATCGGTGTAGAGAAATCGTTAGAGGGGCAAACAGCATATAGGCCACTGTCACCTCACTGTAGCCAACATAGACTATTCGACTGTAGTGACTCCATTTTCAGAACCGATTTACCCTGTATAACACATTGTTAGAAAGACAAGACTATTGTTTCAGATGGACCACACTGGGGCATCACACTGGAGGTGAGAATGGAAAGACAAGATAGAAAGTAAAGCAGAGAATAAGAGAGAGAAAAAGGAAGAGTGTGAGAGAGAGAGAAAGACCAGGAGAGGGGAGAAGTTCGGCTCTGCCTGCCTACCTGACAGTTGACTCAGTTGGATGTGACTTTCACAGTCTGCTGGCGGTTTGTGTGGAAGCCATCACATCTGTGACTCGGCGCTTGATTAATGAGCCTCTCAACCTGTCTGTGCCGTGTGAGGAAGGGCCACGGCCTTATCCCAGGCATCACTGATTTATTCGCCTTCGGAGCAAACCACCAGATATCACACACGCACACACGTGTGCGCGCGGGCATACACACAGACCACTACACAGACACTCACTCACACACATATGCATGCACACACACACATGCACGCACACACAATACACACAAAACTGCACCAGGGGCGTCATTTATAACCGCTGCGTACGTTTAAAACTAAATATCTGTGTGCGCCATTTCTGAAAAGACTGCACATGCCCCAAAATATCGAGATTCATAAACTTGGTGCATGCCATACATACGTATGTTTCCCGTTGTAAATCAGACCAGTCCTGAAACTGTGCGTGGGTAAACGAGAACTAAAACTCCGCCTTGAAAAATACGCATCATTCCAACAAGCTCTCACAGTCTCAAGACAGAATTAGACGTTCATCCATGTTTCTCAAACATCAAATTTCGAAGTTGTCCCAAAATGTCAAATCTTGAAGTTGTTCCAAAAGTGTTGAAGGCTAACTTTAGGTATTAACTCCACATTTTTTAAGGTTAGGTATGGAATGGTTAGGAATGGTTATGGAAAGGGTTAAGGTTTTGGATAGGCTTAAAACAAAATTCAAAAAAATAGTTTTCTATTGTTGGATTCAAACATGCAACCTTGGGCACCAGAGGCAGATGCTTACGCCCAACCATCATCCCTGTCCATAAAACCGAAACCTACTTGAAGGTAACAGCGCTCACTGTTGCCCCCTAGTGGCCAGTTTCCACGTCATCACCCAATGTCCTCAGACACGGAGGGAGGTTGAATACTGACTTGTACCATGGGTGACATGGCTGAATATGAACCCAGGAATTTATTCTGCAATGATTATGAAAATACGTATGATATATTATGTTTATAAATTAAATATTGTTTACTTATTGTTTACTTATAAAAATCAGAAATGAGGTGAACCGTCTGTTCTACGTTAAACTGCGCTCCGGATCGGACCGCACAGAGAAATATACTTGAAATAGGGTCTAGTTGATCTATTTACTATTGTAAAGTGGGTCCAATTAACTGAGAAATGGGACGTTGTAGGCCTATAAGCTTCTTCGTGAGTATGAAACCATCACAGTCAGAAAAGGTGAACAATTTATTCTGTAATGATCATGGAAATAAGATTGGAAATACATTCGGTGCTTATTTCTAATTCTTTTTAGAATGCAAAGATGCAACCCCCCCCAATTTTTTCTTTCTTCTCACTAATGGCAAATGATTGCATTTTATTTACCTGTGTTTTTTAAAATTGTGAATAAGCATGTCATCATATCCCCCATCTCCACAAAATACTAGGCTACTTGCTTGCTTGCAATGCAATACTTCAACCACTAGAAACTGGGCGTACACATGGTCTGAATTTTGCGGGAGCTCAGCACATTCTTATGTCAAGTTGAGTTTTTATAAATGCCACATTTTGTGTGAAAACTGGCACACGCACTTTTTGTTGTTGTTGGTATATTTGGTATGCAATGATTATAAATGAGGCCACAAATGACAGCTAACGAAAAACGTAATATGTCAGTGCTGTCCAAATGGAGAAGTACAACAAAACAAGTGTGTAGAACCGACGAGACAAAATATATATTCCAGCAACAGGGAGGGACACCACCACGAGGGAACAGAGGAGAAAAAGGGAGTCCTTGCTCAATGACACATCACATGCTACTGACTTTCAAAAGTGACAGTCTTTTTGAATTTCCTAGCTCACAAGATGGAGGACGCCCGACGGCTTCAGAAACGGGCTGTTTCTTCCGTACCGCAGAAACATCACTCTCCCTAACCTTGATAGCTCTGTTCTGCCTGTGATGTCGGAGTTCATCGAGTCCAGAGGTGAGTAGGCTACTTTTCAAATGGAATCCATTACAGTTATGAGTTACCTGTCCAAAATTGTCATCGGTAACATCCTTTTTGGATGACTTTCCCCTTAAGAGGAATTCAAAGAAGAAGAAAGGGTCCATCAAATGCATTTGGTGTGTCGTCATAGTGGTCTCTGATTTGGGGTCAGACTCGTTCAGGTGGAACAAACACACTTGCGCCTTTTATCTATGCCGAATTGAATGTCATTGGGAAAACAGAAAGTTATCAAGGCAACGTCCTTTCCGAATTCAAAAGTAATCCAATAAGTAATCATATACTTTTTCAAAAGTATTTGTAATCTGATTAAATATTTATTTGCTGGCAAGGTAACTGATTACAGTGACAGTTTTTTTGTAAACAGATTACATGTAGCTGATTGCATGTCATCAGTTACTAACCAATCTTGGTCGAGTCACATATGTCCCCAACCTAGGGGGGGCACCCCGCATAGGGTGTGCCACTGTTTAGTGGGGGCGTGGGACCTTCCCTGATTTGAGGGGTAAAATAATGAATTGTGATTGTTTATAAGCAATCTCAAATTATGCACAAATCTGTGTTGCTTTAGGTTAGAAATAAGTGGTAAAATGCCAGAGGAAGACACAACTCTGATACACATGGGAATATCTTTGCTTTGTCTTTATGACATTCAGCATCTGAGCTACAACCTTTTAAAGTCGAAGAGTCAAAGAAATTGCGTGAAAAAAAATTGTGCGACTCTGACGCTGTCAATTGATCTGTTCACTTTCTGCAAAAGAGAATATGTACAGATGAAGTCGGAAGTTTACATACACCTTAGCCAAATACATTTAAACTCAGTTTTTCACAATTCCTGACACTTAATCCTAGTAAAAAATTCCCTGTTTCAGGTCAGTTAGGATCACCACTTTATTTTAAGAATGTGAAATGTCAATAACAGTAGAGAGAATTATTTATTTCAGCTTTTATTTCTTTCATCACATTCCCAGTAGGTCAGAAGTTTACATACACTCAATTCGTATTTGGTAGAATTGCCTTTAAATGGTTTAACTTGGGTCAAAAGTTTCGGGGAGCCATCCACAAGCATCCCACAATAAGTTGCTCCCAATTGCTTCCAAGGATGAACCAGACTTGTGGAGGCCGACATTTTTTTCTGAGGTCTTCACTGATTTATTTTGATTTGCCCATGATGTCAAGCAAAGAGGCACTGAGTTAGAAGGTAGTCATTGAAATACATCCATAGGTACACCTCCAATTGACTCAAATGATGTCAATAAGCCTATCAGAAGCTTTTATGACATCATTTTCTGGAATTTTCCAACTGTTTAAACGCACAATCCACTTAGTGTATGTAAACTCCTGACCCACTGGAATTGTTATACAGTAAATTATAAGTGAAATAATTTGTCTCTAAACAATTGTTGGGAAAATGACTTGTGTTGTGCACAAAGTAGACTTGCCGAAACTATAGTTTGTCAACAAGAAATTAGTGGAGAGTTTTAATGACTCCAACCTAAGTGTATGTAACGTTCCGACTTCAACAGTATATTTAATTTGAGGGTTCATATAAATGATCACAATAAACCTTATTTGGTAGAGGAATAACATTTTGGAAAATCAGGTCTAGACTTTATTTTCCTGATCCATTAGTATAATTAAATAGCCTATCAAAAGAGGTCTCGTTAAACTACGTTGAATTGCAGAAACTGAGCTTCAAAACAACTAAATGGTGACATTTTTCAAAGAGGGCCCTGAGGAAAAAAACGCTTGGGAAACGCTGAGATCAATTTAAAACTCCACAGAGATAAACAAGCATCACCTTTAAGACGAATAAACAACAGTCCTCTCCTCCCCCTTCACCCTTCCCTCCCTCCCTAGCCGAGACCATTCATTCAGGCATGTTGAGAACCAGAGAGCCTCTCCTCAGGTTGATCAGCATCCGTGGAGAAAGAAAGATGAACATTCTGACATATTTGTTTTGACTTTATTCCCAGGGAAAAAGCCCACCATATGGTGGCGGTTTGGAACAGATGGTATTTGTCTACTTCCTGAAAGCACTGTGTCTATCGCAGTGATTTAAAAATCTACTCATCCGTGTGGTGGCGTGGACTGGCATTTCCCACAAAGCACTGCACTACTATTGTACCAGAGGCGGTAGTACCAGTGACAATGCAGAAGAAATTCTGAACTTTTCAGCTCATATGTACGGTATGACTCTATACAATGTATCGATATTCTCACTGTACATTGTTTCACATGCGCTTGAATTTTTTTGGGGGAAACATGCTCTGAAGAAGAGCGTCTGCTAAATCACCAAAATGCCAAATATAAAATGTGAGCTGACATGTAGTTCTGGGGGACGATTTTGGGAGGCTCTGTCTTAGTTGTCAGGTAGCAGGCCTGGAGGGCTAGCGAGGATTAATCAGGCTGGTTCTGTTGAAAATCTCAACCTGAAGATGATGGATGACATGCCGGCCACAGAAGCGCCAAAGTGACAGGTGACAAAGAAGGACACCCACACCTGTATAAATCCTCTACGCTCCTGTCGGCCTCAACAACAGTGTCAAGGTGTGTGTGTGTGTGTGTGCTGTCCTGTCCCGTAAATGAAGCCATCCCACCACTAATTTAACAAGTCTCCTGTAACACACTGGCTTCTTAAATGTAAAGATTCACCCATTTGTGAATGTTATTTTTTTTTTTTTTTGTGCATCTCTGAGTGATGTTCTATCGAATCCCTGGGTCAATTCATGTTGTCTGTGTGTGTATCTGAGCTACTGCCGTTCAAGCAGGCAGAAATCCGCTCAGAATGACACCGGGGTTTTAATAGGAATATGTCTATCATACATGTCAGATTTCAATACTGGCCGATGTCATAACGTGGAAGGTTGTCTTCTAACGAGCTAGCCACCCAGCCCATAGAGAGAGCATTGCATTGTGGGTTTCGTAGTCGACTTGAGCTGCAACAATTCCCTCAACGATTTACACATGTTGCTACCAACCTTATTATAATGACAAACATTTCAAGGAATGAGTGGTTTCGGGTGGATTTATCCCTTAACTCCTAGCCCCTCCATTATAATGTGATCTAAAGTCCAGACACTCAAACTATCATGCCACTGGCACAATACAATATACCCTGGGTGAACGGGCTAGGCTGGGCTGTGGACTCACAGACAAGGAGACTGGCTAAATCTTATCAAATCTTCTCAGTGGCAATAAGGAAGATGAGTTAGTGGAGAGGACAAAGTCACAAAGTCACCTCTGAAGTAAAGTGTAACGAAAGTTGTGTATGAACTGGCCTAGTTGTTATTGCTTTACTCAATGTGATATAAATGAGTGTCATCCTCATCATCGCCATCATTCTCACTACGATATCATCTACTTCCTCCATCGGCTCCTCATCATCATGTTTTTCAACCAAGTCTGTCCTCCTATGCTTTGAGGGGTTCTCCATGCCCTCCCAGAGGCACCACAGAAGAAGGAGAGAGGGTCCAGGGAAAACTTTGACAGCTTAGAGCTATCCCGCAAACTTCTTCTTCTCTGAGCGTCTCAGTCAAATCCAAAGCCAGTTGGTAATCCCCTGTAAACCTGCTCCTCTCTCAACAAAGAGCAGACTAATGAGGCAAACTAGACAATCGTGGACGCTTTTACTGCACGATTAGGATGAATTACGAATGATATAATATTCTATATGTACACCCTCCCTACTCGCCTTCTCTGCCATCCTCGACTGCTCACCCTTTCGCTCTCTCTTTGTCCTCTCTCTTTCCCCTCGTCCCTCTCTTCCATGCCAGAATTATCTCTATTATCTCTGTTTCGCTCTCCCTCTCTTTCTCCCCCTCTCTCTCTCTCCCTTTCTCTCTCTCTCTTCCTCTCTTTCTCTTACCTTCTCTCACCCTCCCTCTCTCTCCTCATACAGTTCTGCCATCCCCATTCAGGGCCATTCATGAATAATCCTTGCAGTAATTTGGCTCAGACGAGGCCTGACAGTATCTGTTTTGAACACATGTGCAACAAAGTGGTGGTGGCGGTGGGGGGCTGAGAGGAGTAGGGGGCTGAGCCCAGGGACACGGGCGCGTTGCACTTCACCCTTGTTAGAACAGTGTCCTTGGCAGAGACGCAGAGCTTGCCCTTTGTTAGAAGGTGCGTGTAACAATGAGGTTGATTTAAAATGGATTTCATGTGGCCAGCGAGACAAGGTGCACTAGCCTTACGGCAGCCTGATAGCTCTCAGGGTGACAGCTGTGAATTGAGGTCTGAGTGTGGGCTGAAGTATTGCTGCCTAATATGTGTCACCTACCTGCATAAATATTTATGCCCCTGTTCAAAGCAGGGAAGGAGGGAGGAGGGGAAGGGAGAGAAAGTTGGAAAAGTTGAGCACCGCTTCAATCAGGTGACATGAGGATCTAAATTAGCCCCCTCTCCCCAGTTGATAATAACCTCTTCAAGGCCTTGTGACGGAATACACCTTTACAGATGTAGGATCTTAATTTGAGCCAGTTTGCTACAGCAGGAAAACAATCCTGCAGCAACAGGAAATGTGGATTATTATTTGGATTATAATTCATGGACATTTTTTGTAGGAGTTGGTACATTTTTTGTAGGGGTTGGTACATTTTTTGTAAGGGAAAATCAAGTATGACATTTCAAGGTGGAAATAACAATCTTCAGAAGCCCTTTTAACACTATAAGTTTTACATTTCCTGTATTGCATTTCCTGCATTCTCCAGCAACAGGGTGATCAAATTAAGATCCAACCTCTGCATCATGGCACACTACAAGCTCATCATATATACACACATCTCAGTACACCCACACAGATAATAGGATAGAGCAGAGGGCCAGGAGTTCTTCCTGGGCTTGCACCCTATCTCACACCACTCTACATACCACTCACACCCCTCTACATTCCACTCACACCCCTCTACATTACACTCACACCCCTCTACATTCCACTCACACCCCTCTACATTCCACTCACACCACTCTACATTCCACTCACACCACTCTACATTCCACTCACACCCCTTTACATTCCACTCACACCCCTCTACATTCCACTCACACCCCTCTACATTCCACTCTACATTCCACTCACACCACTCTACATTCCACTCACACCACTCTACATTCTACTCACACCACTCTACATTACCACTCACACCACTCTACATTCCACTCTACATTCCACTCACACCACTCTACATTCCACTCACACCATTCTACATTCCACTCACACCCCTCTACATTTCACTCACACCACTCTACATTCCACTCACACCACTCTACATTTCCACTCACACCACTCTACATTCCACTCTACATTCCACTCACACCACTCTACATTCCACTCACACCCACTCTACATTCCACTCACACCCCTCTACATTCCACTCACACCCCTCTACATTCCACTCACACCCCTCTACATTCCACTCACACCACTCTACATTCCACTCACAACCTCTACATTCCACTCACACCCCTCTACATTCCACTCACACCCCTTTACATTCCACTCACACCACTCTACATTCCACTCTACATTCCACTCACACCACTCTACATTCCACTCACACCCCTCTACATTCCACTCACACCACTCTACATTCCACTCACACCCCTCTACATTCCACTCACACCCCTCTACATTCCACTCACACCACTCTACATTCCACTCACAACCTCTACATTCCACTCACACCCCTCTACATTCCACTCACACCCCTTTACATTCCACTCACACCACTCTACATTCCACTCTACATTCCACTCACACCACTCTACATTCCACTCACACCACTCTACATTCCACTCACACCACTCTACATTCCACTCACACCCCTCTACATTCCACTCACACCCCTCTACATTCCACTCACACTCGTCACAAAGCTTGTAACAGTAGTTGAATACTTTTGTCTTGTTATTTTCTAAGAAATGCATACTCTTTGACTGTTTTCTGTCTCTCCTTTCCTTCCATGAAACTCACAGGAGCCCCGGTCTTTTGATAAAAAAGTAAGAGTGCAAAGTCGCCATCCACAAAAAGTGTCCCGTCTGACGTTTTTTTGGTGAAGGGGGAGATCCGGGGAAATACATTCATAAAAGAGGAAACTCAACCGCCTAGGTATTGTATGTTTATGTGCCGCAAAGTATCTCTTCATCAGCTCAAAAGAGGGTGGAGCCATTACCTGTTGACCAGGAGTGCTCTCAAGGTCACCTGACTCATCCCCTGGTAAGTTGGCAGCAGTGTGGCCCAGTCCCAGGCCCAGTCTCCCACGGCTGCCTGTTGATATATGAGGAGACACTATTGTTAGTTATTAATCTGAGTTAATATGATCAGTAAATTACAGCTCCAGCTGGGGTGGACTAACTAAGGAGGAGGGGGGGTCCTGAACGAGGACGAAGACACGCCATATCAATCATGTCCGCACAAGAAGGTTTTTATTCCAATAAGACAGCAATTAATTTATAAATCCATTTGGGGGGATGTAGCCATCATTTATAAAAAGATAAATACATTTTGGGAGGGGAGTCGTTACTCTTCGAACTGTTTTCTCCATGGCACACCGCCCAGCCCCCCCTTTCTCTTTCACTCTCTTCCCCCCCCCCCCCCACCCCCCCTCTCTCTCTCTCTCTCTCTCTTTCTCTTTCTCTCTCCCCGCCTTTGTGAGCAGGGAAGAACCGCACTTTGTCGGAAAGGCAAATTAAATTCCGATTGCTTTGATTGCCAAAATGTCACTCTTAACTCCAGGGCTGAGTTTAATTGACCAAAAGGAGGAGAAGCGTGACTACTGCACCCTTCCCTCCATCCTCCCCCCCCCCCCCCTCTTCTCCCTCAGAGGTGATGATGGATCTGGCTTTTTTCTCTCCTCCCTCCATTTGATTTGACAAACAACACAGGCACCTAAAGCGGAGAAGGCATTTTAAATCATTCTCTTGAATAGGGATGGTTCTATGCAAGCTATGCAGCCTCCTCTGATAACCGAGAGAAAACAGAAAGCCAGAGGATTATAGTGTGTCGCTCTAAGAACAATAGCAGAAACGCAGGTCTTTTAGAAGGGATCACAACAGCATCAACGCATCCCAAAGAGGTACAAAGAGAAAAATGTATCTGGAAAATATGGGACTTTGTTGATTGTTATGTATGATATCGCTGGTGTGTCCCATGACAGAGAAGTTATCTCACATTGAACCTAACTACCTGTAGCTCCTAAAATATCAGACATTTTAACTTGGCGTTGATGCGAAGCTTAGGGGAGAACGTTTGGGGTAATGGGGCTTCTGCTCAAAGCCTTGAAGAGCTGTACATTAAAAGTCGCTTTAAAAATAAAAGGTAAAAATGCCTCTTCTCGTTCACCTTTTAATGTTTCTTTGGACTCCTTCACAAACATAAATGCTGTTCTGAGAGAGAGAGAGAGAGAGAGAGAGAGCGAGAGAGAGGAGAGGAAGACCTATGGAGAATAGTGAAATCTCCAAAAAGCTTCTGAGGTGGTCACTGTGCCCAGTACTCCCCATTCCAACACAACTTTAGTGGCCTTGACCCAACTTTAAAGACACATACAGGTAACTGCTAAAATAATGGATCAGCAGCATAAAGAGTCTTAATAGAGCGATGGGCCACCAAGAGCCAGAACAGCTTCAATGCACCTTGGTATAGATTCTACAAGTGTCTGGAACTCTACTGGAGGGATGTGACACCATTCTTCCATAGAAAATTCCATAATTTGGTGGTTTTGTTGATGGTGGTAGAAAACGCTGTCTCAGGCACTGCTCCAGAATCGACCATCAGTGTTCAGTTGGGTCGAGATCTGGTAACTGAGATGGCCATGGCATATGGCTTACATCGTTTTCATGACCATTCAATGACCACTCGTGACCTGTGGATAGGGGCATTTCCATCCAATGGGAGCATAGCCATGGTTTGCCAAAATAATGGCCTGCCCAGCACTTTTGTAAATGATCCTAAGCATGATGGGATGTTAATTGCTCAACAATAGAACCGCTGGGTCTCGCTGGACCCCCCATCAAGCTAATAAGCAGTCATTCTGACTTAACTGAGGAACCACACCTGTGTAGAAGCAACTGCAACTGAGAAAGACAATTATAAACTGGGTGGATCCAGCCCTGAATGCTGATTGGCTGAAAGCCATGGTATACCACGAGTATGACAAAACATTTATTTTTAATGTTCTAATTATGTTTGTAACCAGTTTATAATGGCAACAAGGCACCTCAGGTGTTTGTGGATTATATGGCCAATATACCACAGCTAAGGGCTTTATCCAGGCCCTCCTAATTGCGTTGTGATTAAAAACAGCCCTTAGCCGTGGTATATTGGCCCTATACCACACCCCCGTGCCTTATTGCTTAACTATAGCTTTCAATTGAAACAATGGTATCAAAAAATAAGAAGAATGGACAGAGGACCCACCTGGTCTAACTTGTTGCTGCCGATGTGGTCAAACTGGTGGAGGGGGTTGAACCGGGGTGAGGGGTGACCAGGGCTGTCTGTTCCCAGGTCAAAGGTCACTGTCTGAGGAGAGTCAATTGGGGGGTCACTGGACACACACAGCTTGGACCTCAACAGTGGCTGGAGAAACACACAGAACAGAAGGATGGAGGGAGGGAGAGAGAGGTCAGAGAGTTTGCATTTCACACTTTTTTCATGAACACAGGGGCAAGTACAGCTGTCCTCAAAGACAATTATCTGGAAGGTCATTTAGCACAATTCCTATTATATCTTTGCCATTTTAATTAGTACATCTCTGATTTAAAAAAGTACAGACCCAGACATAATGGACACTGGGATGCTCTCCTTCTACCTATTCCCTGTTTGATTGGCCCAACAGAAGTAGAAACTAATCAGTTTCAGATATAGTTCCAGAGATCCAGTAATGGACATTGGAATGGTCTCTGTCTGTCTGTCTGTCTGTCGTCTGTCTGTCTGTCTGTCTGTCTGTCTGTCTGTCTGTCTGTCTGTCTGTCTGTCTGTCTGTCTGTCTGTCTGTCTGTCTGTCTGTCTGTCTGTCTGTCTGTCTCTGTCTCTCTCTCCCTCTCTCTCTGTCTCTCTCTCTCTGTCTCTCTCTCTGTCTCTCTCTCTCTGTCTCTCTCTCTCTCTCTCTCTCTGCCTCTCTCTCTCTGTCTCTCTCTCTTTCTCTCTCGCTCCCTCTGTCTCTCTCTCTCTCTCTCTCTCTCTGTCTCTCTCTCTCTCTGTCTCTCTCTCTCTGTCTCTCTCTCTCTCTCTCTCGCCCCCTCTGTCTCTGTCTCTCTCAATATCTCTCTCTTCCCCCTCTGTCTGTCTGTCTGTCTGTCTGTCTGTCTGTCTGTCTGTCTGTCTGTCTCACTGTCTCTCTGTCTCGGTCTCTCTGTCTGTCTCTCTCTCTGTCTC
>NC_034181.2:44705720-44714481 GCF_002021735.2 Oncorhynchus kisutch | reverse complement strand
TATCTCTTTTGTGTTTTTATGTCTCTCTTCTATCGCCCCCCCCCCAGTACCCCCTCCCTCCTCTGTCTCTCTGTTTTATCTCTTCTTCTCACCAAAACCCCCCCACCCATATGTCTCTCTCATCTCTCTCTCTTCTCTCTCTCTCTTCCCTACTCTCCTTCTCTTCTCTCTACTCTTCTCTCTCTACTTATCTCTCTATCTCTCTCTGCCCTCTCTCTCTCGCCCTATCTGTCTCTGCTCTCTCTCTGTCTCTCTGTTCTCTCTCTCTGCTGTCTCTCTCTCTCTTGTCTCTCTCTTATCGCCACATATGTCTCTGTCTCTTCCTCTACCCCCTCTGTCTCTCTCCTCTCTCTCTTCTCTCTCTCTCTCTCGCCCTCTCTCTCTCTCTCTCTCTGTCTCTCTCTCTCTGTCTCTCTCTCTCACCCCCTCTGTCTCTGTCTCGCCCCCTCTGTCTCTGTCTATCTGTATCTCTCTCTCGCCCCCTCTGTCTCTCTCTCTCTCTCTGTGTATTCCCTGATTGATTGGCCCAACAAAAGTAGAAATGAATCAGACCTCATTAGAAATAGAAACAGAGATACAAGACAATGGCAGAGGATGAGGCTATGTATAGACATCCAGACACAGAGATAACTATTTCATGGTAGGAGCTTACTTTCTACCCTCATTTCTACAGTGAAACCTTTGGTATGGTTTTGCAGAAGTGCAGGAACAGGCTTGGTGCGGTGGTGGTGGTGGTGGTGGGGGGAGTGGGGTGTGAACAGAGGCACACCAGTGTGGATCCACTGCACACACATCAGTCAGCCTGTCACCCCCCCCCCCCCCCCCCCCCCCCCCTCCTGCCCAGCACACTTCAGCCCAGCCGTCCAGCATGACCTGGCCATCCTTGTCTTGACCTTGTCTGGGTAGAGGAGGCTACTAGTAGGGGTACTTTGGAACATGTTTGGGCCTCACCATCTCCTGGCTACAAAACAACATCCCTCTACCACTCACTGAGGCTGAGAGTCATGGAAGAAGGATGAGTTGAAGAGATTTTAACTGTGGTATAAGTGGACTTGGTGCTATGAGTTACAATATTGACAAAATACATTATATTTGTGTACAGCCACCATAAGAAAAAGGACAATAACCAAGAAGATATTTGAGGATCTTTAGACTTCTGTTCTCCTCCCACCCCTTTCCTTCCTCCCTCTCTCCCTCTCTCCATCTCTCCAGCCCCATCACTTACCTGTACTACACATACAGTAAGTTGCAGGGAGGTCAGTGGATACTACCGTGTGATGGTGTCAGAGTTGGGTCTTCCTGGTCTCAGCCAGGCAGCAGGCGGATCCAGCGGTAACCCCCCCCCCCACACTTTCACCCGCTCCCCCTACCCCTTCCCCCCCCCCCCAGAGCAGACGCCGGCCCCAGGCCAGCGGCCACCAAATTGCGGGGGAGAGGGAGTCCTTCCTTACCTCATTGACTTGGATGATATGATAGATTTGCCTCAGGTACTCTGAGCCACGTGGTTTGTGGCAAATCTCCAGGAGTATCAGCCCTATTTTCTGCTCAGTCGCCTCAGCCACACCGCCGCCCCTCTCCTGTGGAACACCACTCTCGCCCCACTCAAACGCACTGAGAGAGTGAGAGAGACAGAGATAAAGAGAGGGGGGGGTGAAAGAGTGAGAGGTGAGATACAAAGAGAGAAAGAAGGAGGCAGGGGAAAACAAAAAGCCACAGTTGCCATGAATATCTGCTACCTGAACATTCCATTTCTTTGAGGGATTTAGCCAAAGAGCTCCAAATACATGGCCACACTATATTCTGTTGTGACCCGCACTTGAATGTATATGAAACCTTTACACTTTAAAAACATGTAGGAGGGTTCAAGGTTTGGCCTTTTATTTCCTTGCAGCTCTATTGTTCCCACTTTTCGTTGAACGTTTCAATTGCAGGCCTGTTTTCTAAAACCGTTTGTGTGGATCTCGTTCTGCAGCATTGAGGTGTGTATGGAAAGTGCACATAAAGTATAGATACAGTGTGTTCTGTTCTATCAGAGTCTCCAGGCGGAGGTGTTTCAAAACAGAAAGGCCTGGAATTGATAGAGCTGTGATATAGTATAAATGATTTCACTCTGTGTGTGAGCGCGTGTGCTTGTGTGCGCAATACCTACACACACACACACACACACACACACACACACACACACACACCCACACACACACACACACACACACACACACACACACGCGCCTTACCCTAGCAGCGGCCCGAGTCATTTCCCTGCCCTTCCTATGTTCCTCGCCATTGCCACGACGCTCGCCGTCCGTCAAACGCTCTCCTCCGTCCGGACGGACTTCCTGTCATTGTTTTTTTTCCCCTTTCACATTCTCTCCCGCTCTTCTTTTTGTAATTATAAGGTGGCAGAAACATTGTCGCCTGTCAGGCAGCTTTTGGCGGATGTGACATTGAGAGAGGTGGGCGAGGCCCTTCCTTCTCCCGGTAGCGGGTCCGTGTCAGCACCTGCGCTGTATCCTTTCCTGTCCATCACTGTGCAGGTGAAGCAGATGATTGGATTCAGTCAGCGGGGTGATTAATGAGGGCCTCTCTGGATTTGGGACAGCCTATCAATCATGTCATTAGGGCCAATGTGCCCTGAAAGAGGCAGACCTCCGCCAAGGAATAACTGCATTCATCTTCATCTGTGTATTCATCCCGTCAGTCCAGTCAGGGTCACCATGATGGAGAACAATAATCTTCTCCTCTACAAATTACTTTACAAAGACAAGTTGGAAGGGGGGGGGGGGGGGGGGGGTGGGTGGTAGAGTGTGTGAGAGGATAGGTTGGGGCGGTGGGGGGTTGTTTTTAGACTGGCGAGCCCCCATTCCCTCCCGCTGATGCCACTGTACACTGATTGTTTACAACCCAGGCTTCACTTCCCAGTGAAGGTTATTTTAATGAATAGTAATGATCTCAGAGAATGGCTCCGACAGGTGATACATAATCACTCTTTCGCTTTTTCCCCTCCCATTTACCCCCTCTTCTCCGTTTTTTTCCGACTTCCACTACCCCTTGTTCCTGTCACTAGGAGCCGGCCATTTCCTGGAACACTTGAGCTAATCTGTTCTCCGTCTTTCTCTCTCTCTCTCTCTCTTTCTTTCTGCGAGCCGCTGTGTTTGTGTGGTTCCGTTACCCGGACGGCTAAATCATTTTTAACGAGGATAAATGTGTCCAGACTTTTCTGCTCTTCTCGTTGGTCTTGAGCGGTCAGAGGTGCAGGTTCTGGGAATAAGTCACCAAGCTCGGGTTCAAAGGGCAGACAGTATGAGCCAAACTCAAACCCAATTTCCCATTGCCTTATTTTGTTTTCCATTCAGACTGTAGGATGTCCATCATTTACGATAAATATCGTGTCTCAGAATACATTGATCTTGTTCTTACAGATTCCCATGAATAACGGCTGCAACCGATGACGCAATCCATCAGGGTACACACACGGAATTAAAGAACATTTCTGAATAGCATACTGCTCATTAAATCATTCTGTCACAAATACACGAATGCAATTTGGCTGAATACACCATGAATCAGACTGAAACACTTTTGTATTTTATTTAACCTTTATTTAACCTTTATTTAACCTTTATTTAACTAGGCAAATCAGTTAACCATCCTGCTGTGTTCCGGTCGAATTGGACCGATTTACAAGTTTTCTCTCTGAAAAAATGTAGTTAATTTAAATCTGATTGTCTTACGGTTCCAAGACTTTGTCCACACAGGGCATCTGAACACACAAAATACATTTTGATGATTTTCAACACCTCTGGTGTTCCCAGGTCAAAAATGACCGGTCATTAGAAATGAATGGGTGAGACTACAATTAGTGTATAAAATTGAGTTCAGGCACATTCCCATTCATCACATGGACACACTTCCTCTCCCAGACCCCCACATGCATGTGTGTTTGAGCACACACACCTCACTCCCCTTCTTGGCTTCCATGGCAACCCCCACGGGAACCTTTCCCCAATAGAATCTTTCCCTCACAGATACCACACCTGTTGGTATTCTCACAAACAATTGCAACATTGTTTCAATAATATATAGAACTGTTCTCGCAGCTCTGGTATGTACAGCTTTTTTGAGGCCTTGCTCACAATTCATTCTGTGGCAGCACAATGACCAAACGATATACTGTATGTGAGGCTCTTGATCATATCTTTGATCATGACACTGGTGAGGAGGAGAGAGTCCTTGTTAAACTTAGACACAAAGTAGTCTGTGATAAATAGTACAATATGTTTCATCTGAGTATTTGTTATAGTCAAAATAATCCATACGATTAGGCTTTTTTTAAACTCAAAAACGAGTTGTATGAGCTCAGGTCAACGAGGCCTACAGGCCATAAATAGCAAATAGAAGTTGAAAGCGTATAATGTTCACAAGAACTGAAGTTGATAAAAAGATCTAACACAACATTAGGTGATAATATATGGATTATTATGGATTTATAATCAGTTATAATGGGGTGGTCATTTTGGCCCGGGAACACAGAATTAATACACATGAAACGAACACAACAGGAGGGTTAAGAACAAATTCTTATTTACAATGACGGCCTACCAAAAGGCCTCCTGCGGGGTAGGGGGCTAGGATGAAAAAATATATAGAAATATAGAACAGAACACACATCACGACAAGAGAGACAACACAACACAGCATAAAGAGAGACCTAAGACAACAACATAGCATGGCAGCAACACACGACAACAGGGCGTGGTTGCAACACAACATGACAACAACACGGAAGCAACACAACACGGAGGCAACACAACATGGCAGCAGCACAATATATGCGGTGCTGCTCCTGGCAACGTCATCTCGTCGGTTAAAACTGTCATTTTGATCCCATGGATGGTCAGCCCTGGCATCCATAGCTCTGTCTGAGAATTTGAGAGGGGCGACATATCTCCAACCCATCCCTCATCTGTTTGCCAAAACAGTGGTGGGGTGTCGGTTTTGCTGTCCTTTGAATTGCAGAACGCCCCTTTAAGAAATGCCACCAATCTGAAAGGGCACTTTTCTCATAGGAGGGCAAAAAAGGCCCCCCTAGGTCCCTATCTGTGTGTGTACCTGAATAGAGGCCCTTATCCTTCTACAGTGTTACATTGAGCCCGATGAAAAGGTGTTTTCCAAGCCACCTTGAGCTGTCGTCTTCCGATCGTAATTATAAGTAAACACAAAACATAGCGTGGGACCAAACACTTCCCTTGCAGGTCAACAGGAATTTATGGCAGGGTTGACTTCAGTTGCAGGTCATGTGGTTCTCTCTCAGGGCCATGCTTTCATATCATTTGCCTCAACCAATCTCCTCCCACAAAATGGCAGATGGATCACTCAACAGAATGATGTGTTGGAAGACATATCGCAGTTACAATATCAAAGCTAGCGTGACTAATGATCATCTCTTTGGTTGTAATAAGTCCTGAATGGACAGTTGATATGTTCGACACATCCTGAAGACTATAAAGAGAGAAATGGATTGACCGCAGCTCCGTGTTTGTACACACAGCAGGTGTCCAGAGTTGACCTCTCACCTCTCGGAGCAGAGCTTGCGGGCCTTCTGCAGGATAAATTAGGTTTGGTTAGGATTACAGTTAGGTTAGGATTAAGTTCGGTTGACCTCTCACCTCTCGGAGCAGAGCTTGCTGACCTTCTGCAGGATAAATTAGGTTTGGTTAGGATTACAGTTAGGTTAGGATTAAGTTCGGTTGTCCTCTCACCTCTCGGAGCAGAGCTTGCGGGCCTTCTGCAGCTGCATGGAGCACCACTTGGGCCTCCTCTCCTCCAGAGCCTGCAGTACCTTGTGCACAGTGGGCTTGGGCACACCCTTCTGCTGGCCCTGGCCCATGGTCCCCTGGAGGCACTCTGACAGCAGGGCCAGTCTCTCCTTGGCCCCCCGGTCCAAAGGCAAGCCGCACAGCAGCTCCAGTGAGTTGGGGTCCTCCAGGCACTGGCAGAGACAGCTAAGGAGGGCCCAGAGGAGCAGGCCTGTGGAGCGCAGCTGCCGAGCATGCTGGGAAAGGTGTTTCTCTGCGGTGTGGAAGAGGAAGCGTACTGGCAGAGGGAGGGAAGCCACGGCCGAGGGCAGGTTGGTGTAGATGAAGGAGAGGGCCTGGAGGGCCAGATTCACCACACCTGAACAGACAGGAGAGACAAACCAGGGGTAAGGAAACAAAGTGTTTCAGACAATACTGAGCATGAAATAAATATGTTAATTTAGCCAATGGATAATCAATTGAGTTCCGGTGTACTACAAGAAGAGATGCAATGCAAATATAATTTTTTTGATCCACACAATTTAGTCCACACAATAATCCAGCTCAGAGTGAGACAGTGGCGCCAGTACGTACTCTTAGCGGATTCCCTCCCCTTGGGTGTCTGAAGGGTATAGCTCCACTCCTTGGGGACTTTAGTGAGGATGTTTTCTGGGACGTCCCGTCTGAGCAGGGAGGAACAGGGATCCTCAGAGGCCTGCCAAGCCAGTACCATGGTGACCAGATGGCGCAGAAGGCAGTGGACAGGCTGGTTGACCACTGCCCGGATAAAGCTGATCACCACGGGGACAGGCCGCACTGAATCTAGGACAGGCCAGGACAGGACAGGGTCAGCAATCACTTTCATGACAGAGGAAGAGTAGTCATTCTGAGTGTTCCAGAGGGCTCTTCTTCTAAAATTGGCTAATGCTTATCAATAGTTGTATTTAAATCAGCAACTTATCGAAACCTGGAGGTGAGAAAACTCTGTCAACCACCGATTATAAATCACAATTTCAGGAGAGAAAGATTATTTGAGGGTGAACAACTGAAAACAGAACAACAGATTTAAAAAGCTGAACGTTGCAACCGTAAATCTTTTGGTGCGGAGAAGTTTTTGAAACCCACTACCAGGGGAAGAGAGGTATTCTGTATCAAAGCCAGGTGGGCATTAGGTGTATACCAGCTTTGCCGAAGTCAGGCCTTTCAACGTTTTGGCCTTCAATACCCTGTACATATGAGTACCAGATCAGCAACAGTGTGCAGCTGTACGGCACTCATATCGTTTCCATGGCATTAGCAGTAAAACAAAGAGCTACATCAGAGAGATTTAGTACAGTGGCAGAACTGGAATGCATTGAAGTCCCAGGGGAATCCTACCATCTATAACTCTCCATCCCTTCAAAACAGAAAAAACACCTGACGTGATATAGGCCTGCTACATGGTAAAGCAAGACCTCTGTCTCCAAAACCTCAACCCATTTGTCAAAAGTCACCCCATATTCAAACCCTGTTCACAACTCAGCACTTATATAATCACTGACTACTTCAACACATAAGACTTCAGCCAGCTCCAGCTGATGGTTAAGTCATTGGACATCACAGACTGTCAAGAACACAGAACAGTAGAGAAGTTCCCAGAGAGATCAATAGTTTGGTTCGGGGAACTCCTGTGCCCCAAAATTAAATTACACACCATCTCAGTTGGGAGGTGCATCCCAGAGCAGCAATTAAGCCAACGATAGCAGGAGACACACAGAAAGAGAGAGAGAGAGAGAGAGAGAGAGAGAGAGAGAGGAAGGAAGAGAGAGGAAGAGAGAGAGAGAGAGAGAGAGCACCGGGTGACATTGAGACGACAGGAGTGAATCCACCACTGTCTTCTCTCCTTCTCCCCTTCCAACCCTCCTACCCAATCACCCTAATTTATGCTACAATAATTACCTCTCGCATGTGATGGAGAAAAAAAACTATAGCAAAAGGAGCTGGGACTGCACAGGAGCCCTGATTAAACCCAAAACCAAAAGGAAGTGTCAGGGAATAATTGCAGTCTGTGTTATTGAGCACTGAACGATTAGTAGTACGATCAGCTCGACAGGATGAGCTGATGTTGGAGTGGGACTTCTTCTATGTTTTGTCATGGAAATGACAACACGTAAACAGTCACCAGAGAGCCAGTTAAGGGAGGGTTTGCGCTGCAGTTTAGGATAATTTGTACTGAGCCTCGAATCCATTACGATAAAAGCCCACTTCGGACGTGGTGTATTCGTTAGAAAGGTGACGACAGTGTTTACCTATGGGCATGCACACACGCTAGCACGCATGCACACACGCACTCACACACGGCCACATAACTACTAATAGCGTTAACCTATATGTTGATTTGAACCTGATGTGGGTCAAATAGACATCTCAAATCGTTTCATATACTTTATTTTAGGTGTGTTTAATTTAGCTTGGAGTTTGTACTTTTGGGACTATTCCATTGGTTCCATTGTACCAGTCAAACTAAATCAATTGCAGCTCAAATTGGCTATTTCCCAAAACGTGATATATTTGGATCCAGATCTGAACATTAGGGACCATGACAAAGTTAGGACATAACGTTGAAGTCAAACGTTTACATACACCTTAGCCAAATACATTTAAACTCAGCTTTTCACAATTCCTGACATTTAATCCTTGTAAAAAGTCCCTGTTTTAAGTTAGTTAGGATCACCACTTTATTTTAACAATGTGAAATGTCAGAATAATAGTAGAGAGAATGATTTATTTCAACTTTTATTTATTTAATCACATTCCCAGTGGGTCAGAAGTTTGCATACACTCAATTAGTATTTGATAGCATTTCCTTTAAATTGATTAACTTGGGTCAAACGTTTCAGGTAGCCTTCCACAAGCTTCCCACAATAATTGGGTGAATTTTGGCCCATTCCTCCTGACAGAGCTGGTGTAATTGAGTCAGGTTTGAA